>NW_006411945.1:8661-10157 GCF_000296735.1 Chrysochloris asiatica
TCAGATACTTAACAGCATATACACAAAACCAACAGCTAACATCACTCTTAATGGAGAGAAACTGAAAGCCTTCCTCTTGTGAACAGTACCAGATATGGATGCCCTTTATCACCACTCTTATTAAATACTGTGTTGGAAGTCTTAGCCAGAGCTATAAGGCAAGATAGAGAAATTAAAGGCATCCAAATTGGCAAAGAGGAAATAAAAGTTTCTGTATTTGCAGATGATATGATCCTATACATAGAAAATGCGAAAGAGTCAACAAAAAAAACTATTGGAACTCATTGGAAAACTCAGCAAAGTGGCAGGGTACAAAATCAATAGGCAAAAATCAGTTGTATTCCTCTATACTAATAATAACAACACTAAAAAGGACATTAAGAAAGCAATACCATTTAGAACAGCTGTCCAAAGGATGAAATATTTAGGAATGTAACCAGAGAAACAAAGGACCTATACAAAGAAAACTACAAAACACTACTACAAGAAACCAAAAGAGACTTACAAACATGGAAGAGCATACCATGTTCCTGGATAGGAAGACTTAACGTTGTGAAAATGACAAAACTACCCAAAGCAATTTACACATATAATGCAATGCCAATCCAGATTCCAAGGACTTTCTTTAGAGAGATGGAAAAAACAACTATAAACTTTATATACAAAGGAAAGACACCCAGGATAAGCAAAGCACTGCTTAAAAAGAACAAAGTTGGAGGCCTCTAACTCCCTGATTTCAAAATTTACTACATAGCTACAGTGGTCAAAAGAGCTTGGTACTGGTACAATGAAAGATACATAGATCAATGGAACAGAATTGAGAATTCAGAAATTAACCCATCCACATACAGCCAACTGATCTTTGACAAAGAGCCAAAGAACATTGAGTGGGGAAGACATAGTCTCTTCAACAGATGGTGCTGGCAGAACTGGAAATCAATATGCAAAAGATTGAAACAAGACCTTTACCTCATGCCATATACAGAGACCAACTAAGCATGGATTAAAGACTTAAATGTGAATCCCAGAACTATAAAGGTCATCAATGAAAAAATATGGACAAATTTAAGGGTTCTAATCCTGGGAAGAAATCTACCAACTTCTTCAATCTGAAATTGATCAAACATGCACTCAAGATGTATTGATCATTTGTGGTGATTGGAATGCAAAGGTTGGGAGGAAAGAGGAAGGATAGGTAGTTGGAAATATGGCCTTGGTGATAGAAATGATGCTGGAGATTGCATGATAGAATTCTGTAAAATCAAATCAATGATTTGTTCATTACAAATACCTTCTTTAGACAGCTTAAGAGATGACTATACACATGGACCTCACCAGATGGAATGCACCAAAATCAAATTGACTATATCTGTGGAAGAGACGATGGAAAAGCTTCATATCATCAGTCAAAACAATGACTGGGCAGGTTGTGGAACAGACAATCAATTGCTTATATGCAAATTCAAACTGAAGTTGAAGAAAATGAAAACAATTCC
>NW_006411946.1:0-767 GCF_000296735.1 Chrysochloris asiatica
CTGCTTCCATGAGTGTTGATAGTTGATCCAAGTAGAATGAAGTCCTTGACAACTTCAATCTTTTCTCCATTGATAAGAATGTTGTTTATTGGTCCCATGGTGAGGAGTTTTGTTTTCTTTACATTGAGATGCAATCCATACCGAAGCCTGTGGTCTTTGATCTTCATCAGTAAGTATTTTAAGTCCTATTCACTTTCAGCAAGCAAGGTTGTATCATATGCATCTCACAGGTTGTTAACACTAGCTGGCTCAAAATAAAGCAAGAATTGTGCAAGTTTTAACTTTACTGTTTGTTTTCAAATAAAAGCCCTGAGAAAAATACCCTATTGTCTTCCAAAATGAAAAAGTCATTAAGAAAATTCTGTTTATTTTGGTCTCTGTTACCACTAACTAGGCTGAAGCACAACCAGCTTGTTTTGAATTTCCAATCACTGAGAAAGACCAGCTCATGGAAAATGAATGAAAGTTTAGAGGCTACTGAGGTTAGAATGACAGTAGTAGAACAAAGCAGAACAACTACAAAGCTTACATGGGCAAAAAGAGTCCTGATAGAGTTAGGCTAGCCGATGCACACAGAGCTCTGCCTACTGATGATGTGGAAACTTCAAGAGTCTAAACTGAGAGCCTTGGACACTGTGGAAATCAGGGCACTTGATGCTTATCCATGCAACTGAGGGTAGATGTTGAGAGATGCCTTCAGTAAGTGAAAATGAATGACTTCCCGGTAAGGTAATTGTAACTGATGTCATTAAAGAGCCTGCCTGAGA
>NW_006411946.1:2056-4134 GCF_000296735.1 Chrysochloris asiatica
TCTCCAGAAAGCCCTCCCTGACTTCTTAGCCTAGCTCAGGCCTTTCATTTCACTGACTCATACAGTTGTTTCTTGTTTTGTAGTACTGATCTCACAGTGGCAGTTTAATAGTTAAGTGAAAGTTTTAATATCATTCTCTCTACTAGAATATAAATTTCACAGCAATGGGAATAACTTGATCAGTTCAGAATTCCTAATGCCTATCACAGAACCTAAGGAGCTCTGGTAGTGTTGTGGTTATGAATCAGGCTGCTAACCTCAAGGTTGGCAGTTTGAAACTACCAGCTGTTCCACAGGAGAAAGAAGAGGCTTTCTGCTCTTGTCAACATTTGCAGCCTTGGAAACCCTGCACAGGGTAACTATGAGTCGGAACTAAGTCCATGGTACTTAACAACAACAACATCACATGAGGGATACTTTATATATGAGGGAGATTGAAAAAGTTCATGGAAAAATTACATTATGTTTTAAATCCATTTCTTTCCCATGAACTTTTTTGAAGGTCTCTTGTACGTACTTACAAAATGAATATGTATTTATTTACTAAGTTTCTTAAAGGCATGCACAATTTATTAGTCATCTCTGAGTTCCCATGTCATAGCCTACTTAGATGCTCAATTTGCACTAAATGAATGCTTGAATCAAACTATGTAAGAGTTGTCTTGGGAAAGAGGAAAGAGATAATTTGTGTGACTTCCGGAAGAAGAACTAGGACTAAAAGTTGGAAATGTTGGAATGGCAAATTTTCCAAAAAAAAAAAAAAAAGGACAGGAAATGACTGATTTAGTAGGAACCATATCATAATACTTCTACTGAATGTTTTGGATTGTGGGGTCATTTTATTATATTTCAATGGTTTCTTGATTTTCTATGATGAATATGTATTATTTTCATAATCAGAAAAAATTACATTAAAAAAACAAGTAGTGTAAAATAATCTCTGGAAGTGTTTGAGCAATTATGAACTGATACCTACCACTGATGACAGAGGAGAGGTAGGGCCAGACAAGTGCTAAGGTTCTTATATTGCTAAGACCTGTGATGCTATTAACTAAGTGATAAACGCTGAGACTCATTTCTTAGAAGAACTTGGCCTCATTTGCTTGGCTGCCTTGCATTCTGTTGGTGGCTTCCTGCTCTGGAACCTCACCATGAGGTTCTAGTGTAAGAAATTTTATTTATATTCACCTGCTGTGTAAGCAACAGCAGGGGTTCAGGAGAAGACAGTATTATAGTGATGCAAAGAGCATGCATATGTGGGTGAGGAATTTGTGTGGGAAAGCATTCGAGAAACCATTTGGAATATCTGAGTAAATCCTGATTAAAATGTTCTCTGAATCATCAGTTAAGCCACAGATACCACACAGTATTATATTTAACGATCAATTTTCCAAGTTAGACATTTCTAAATTATGGTTTTGGTTAAATTCAAAACATGAGCCCTATTCTGATTTTTGTGTTTACAAGCTAGTGTGGCAAAACAAATACTGTTTTTCTTTCTTAAAAGACATTCAGGAAGTTTGCACTGTGGTCCTGTGGATCTGTGTCTTGCTTCAACAGTGTTTGGATGGAACAGATCCGGGATCCCCCGCCCGCCCACCTCCAGCCTCGGACCACCTCTAACAACTTCTTTAGGCACAATCTCTTCTAGGTGACCATTTCCTGTAACCAGGGCCACCTTTAATAGCTAAGCACAATTTTTAACATTGTTCTCTCTACTAGAATATAAATTCCACAGCAATGGGAACAACTTGCTCAGTTCAGAATTCCCAATGCCTATCACAGGACCTAAGGAGCTCTGGTAGAGCAGTGGTTATGAATCAGACTAATAATCTCAAGGTTGGCAGTTTGAAACTACCAGCTGTTCCGCGTGTGTGTGTGTGTGTGTGTGTGTGTGTGTGTTTAGCTCCAAATATTTAAATATTTGACCAACCATGAGCTCTCAGATCCGTCAGAATTATTCCGCTGAAGCGGAGGTGGGCCCCAACTGCCTGGTTAATCTACATCTACAGGCTTCTTACACCTACCTCTCTCTCGGCTTCTATTTTGATTGCGATGATGTGGCTTTGGAAGATGTG
>NW_006411946.1:12529-18745 GCF_000296735.1 Chrysochloris asiatica
ATGGTATAGCATTCATTAAAAAATTCATTCTTAAAAAAAGAACATTTTAAGATCTATGTTGATATAAAATGCTGTCTGTAATATGATAATACCCATATGCTTACCAGGAAGACTGGAGAATGCGGTCATTCCATATAATAAGCTCTGGGCTATGAACCATAAGGTCTGTGGTTTGAGCCTGCCATCACTCTTTGGGACAAAGATGAAGTTTTCTGCTTCTGTGAAGTGTTAAAGCCTTAGAAACCCTACAACAAGGTTGCTATGAGGTGGAACTGACTCAGTGGCACATATCAGCATCCTGGAAGACCAGTTAATACCACAATTATTCAAATTTATGCACTAACTACTGAAGCCAGTGATGATGAAATAGAAGAACTCTACCAAGTTCTTCAGTCTGAAATTGATCAAATATGCAATGAAGATACATTGATAATTACTGGTGACTAGAATGCAAAGGTTGGAAACAAAGAAGAAGGGGGATCAGTAGTTGGAAAATATGGCGCTGGTGATTGAAATGATGCTGGAGATTTGCATGATAGAATTTTTCAAGACCAATGACTTACGCATTGTTAATTCCTTTTTAAACAACATAAATGGTGACTATACACATGGACCTCACCAGATGGAATACAAAGGAATCAAATTGGCTACATCTATGCTAAGAAATAATGGAAAAACTCAACATCACCAACCAAAACAAGGCCAGGGACCAATTGTGGGACAGACTGTCAATTGCTTACATGGAAATTCAGGCTGAAGCTAAAGAAAATTAATGCAAGTCCACAAGTGTCAAAATTTGACCTAGAACATATCCCACCTGAATTTAAAGGCCAACTCAAGAACAGATTTTATACATTAGACACTAGTGACTGAATACCAGAAGATATATGGGTTGATATCACAAACATCATATAGTTAGAAAGCAAAAGGAAAAAAAAAAAAAAAAGGAACAGTCCAGACAGCACCAAACAATAACAAAGGCTTAGGATCTCAGACTTTATGTATTCCATTTTAATTTTGATAACTTTCAATTTTCCTAGATTAATACTTTGTACATTCCATTCCATACTCCTATATTAATGGATGTTTGCAGTTTTTTTTTTTTTCTTCTTCTCATTTTAAGTTGTGCCCCATCAGATGGAAAGCTTTACTTCATCTAGTTCATTAATGTTATCTGTACTTTGAGGAAGCATGTCTTCCACAGTCATATTTTGAGTGCCTTCCAACCTAAGGGGCTCATCTTCTAGCACTATGTCAGACAATGTTCCAATGCTATTCATAAAGTTTTCAGTGAATAACCGTTCAGATGTGATCTACCTCTTCTTCTTCCTTGTCTGTCTTAGTCTGAAAATGCTACTCAAAACTGTCTATGTTGGGTAGCCCTGTTAGTATTTAAAATATTGGTGGAATAACTTCACACATCACACCACCACCTCAGTATGGCAGACTGACAGACAAATGGTGGGTTTGACTTTCAGTGGTAGGTAAAACTTTTTTTTTTTTAACCATACCACTAAATGGCTGTTTTTTAAGGGTATTTTAAAAATAGAATGTAATCTAGTTCTTACAAAGTGAAATCTTCTGTGCTGGGTGCTTTTGTTTGACTTGTGAGCTTCACATCAGTTCTGTTCCATAGATATTATTTCCAATATAAAGATAAACCAAAAACCCACTGGCATCAAGTTGATTTCAATTCGTAGGGATCCTTCATAGGGTTTCAAAGACTGTAAATCTTCATGGAAGCAAAACCCCTCATTTTCCTTCTTGGAGCAGCTGGTGGGTTTGAATTTGATTTTTGGCTTTCATTTTTGTTTTTCAATGAAATATTTAAATTAGATTTTTTGGATTGAAATCCTTACTAAAAAATAATCATGGCGTTTACTTTACCATAATGCATCATTGAGATCAGCTCTTATAGTTTCCATTTAGATTGTCTCTTGATTGTTTTCTAAAGTGGATAATGTTGCCTTAATCATGAAATCTTTATTTATGTCTAAGAATAAGTAAGCCTGTAAGTGCATGGTCCTACAGAAAGAAGGTGAATTAAAGATGACCCAGTAAATGTCTCTCAATATTTCTAGCCAAGAATTTTCTAGAACATACAGTGTCAGAACAGTATTGAACTTTTTAATAACCAAACAATAGGTTCTCAAGAAATAACCAGATGAGGTTCTCACACATAAACATTTATACTTCCAAGGCTATCTGGGAGGTAAAAAGAATGAAAATGAAATACGAATGAAAACCACTTGAATTTCTGTCCATGATTATAAGTTTATTCATACCAACATTTTTTAAAGTTTAAACATGTTTAGAAAAGTGGTTTCTTCTTAGAATCAGGATCAGGAATAGTAGCCCTCTTGGGAAAGGCCAGGCTGTGGTAAGCCAGTCAGTAACAGGAGTGAAAGTGCCTGAAATACCAGTGAGAAGTCCAGAATCCTCAGATTCTTAGTGTGATTTTAAACCCAGGAAAATGTGCTTGCATTTGGAATTATTGCATCACAGAAAGAAACCAGAACAATTGCTATTTAAATTTCATAGAATTTTCTTATTAGATCTGGTTCAAAGTCAATGAGAGCTGTGTTCTAAGCTATTGTTTAGAACTCATAGTGACCCTGTATAGGGTTTCCAAGGAGCAGCTGGTGGGTTTGAACTGTCGACCTTGTGGCTCACAGTCCAGTGCTGATCCTGCAGTGCCACACCGGAAATCGTAGTTCTAAATTTGTTGTTGTTGTGTGCTAACGAGTTGGATAGGAAAGGTAGATTCCATTCTGTGGAAACCAGTATTAAGTGAGTATTAATTGTATTCATTAATAATTATTAATTACTAATAATCCAGGGTTTCCAAGGAGCGGCTGGTGAGCTTGAACTACCAACCTTGAGGTTCAAAGTGACTTTGCAATCCAGTGCATTTGCCCAAGGCGCCACACCAGGACTCCGGTTCTAAACTGCTGACTGGTGGTGGTGGTGGTGGTTATGTGCCATGGAGTCAGTTCCGACTCATAGCGACCTAGAGGTACTCAAACAATCAAATCACAAGCACTTTGTAATAAGTAGCAAAAAATATTTTCCTTCAAATTGAGCTGGTATGAGCATATTCTTCTTTCTTAGGAAGGCATTAAGTGAAAAAAGAATCAGTATATAACCAGTGTTTACTGTAATCTCTCTCTGAAAATTCTGAGCACATTGTTGGCATTTGAATTATTAGTAATGAATATAATCAATACTGACTTAATACTGGTTTCCATAGAATGGAATCTACCTTTCCTTACTTGCCAATAAGAAAGAAGAGACTAGTATTCTTAGTGACCAGTTTTTCCTGATTCATTAAATCAGCTAGGGTTTCTTATTGATTCTTAAGAGTGAGCGGCTAGGTTTAATAATAATATTCAGAGAGTTATATACAACTACAATCATTCTCACCCCTTTCCTATTCAATATCAGAAGAGGATATGTCCCGTTAGTTCAAGATGAATTTCTGAATGTGTTCTGAATGGATAGGTCAAAATTATATTTAACATCTGCCTCAGATCCTAAATGATGACTGTTTTTGAATTTTCCATCATAGTTAATGCTAACATTGTCATATTGAATGAAGCAGAAAGCATCAAAAGATGGAAGTTATATACAGAGTCACTGTACTAAGAAGAAATGGGTGATGTTCAACCATTTCAAGAGGCAGCATAATCAAGAAACTATGGTACTGAAGGAAGAAGTCTAAGCTGTACTGCTGACATTGGCTAACAAGGTTCCAGGAGTTGACATAATAGAAATGGAAATGTTTCAGCAGACTGAGGCAGCACTAGAGGTATTCACTTATCCATGCCAAGAAATTTGGAAGACAGCTACCTGACCAACTGACTGGAATTTACCATCTATATTTCTTCCTATTCAAAAGAGAGATGACCAAATGGAATACCGAGATCATAGAACAATTTAACTAATGCCACATGCAAATAAAAGTTTGATGAAGATAATTAAAAATGGATGCAACAGTATATTGACAGATAAAGGAAAGTGGTTCAAGTCGGATTCAGACAAGAATGTGGAATGAGAGATATGATTATTGATGTCAGATGAATCTTGACTGAAAGCAGAGAATATCAGAAAGATGTTTACTTGTACTTTATTGACTATACAAAGGCATGCAACTGTGTGGATCATGACAAGTTATGGATAACATTGTAAAGAATAATTATTCCAGTACACTTAATTGTGCTCATGAGGAGCCTGTACATAGACCAAGAGGCTGTTGTCTGACAGAACAAGGAGACACTGAATGGTTAAAATCAGGAAAGGTGTTTGACAGGGTTGTATCCTTCACCATACTTAATCTATATGATGAGCAAATAATCTGAGAAGGTGGATTATATGAAGAAGAATATGGTATCAGTTTTGGAAGAAGACTCATTAATAACCTATGATATGCAGATGATACCACCTTGTTTCCTGGAAGTGAAGAGGACTTAAAATACTTACCGTAAAGAACCAAGGCTACTGTCTTCAGTATGGATTGTACATCAATGTAAAGAAGACAAAAATTCTCACAACTGAATCAATGACCAATAAATAACATTATGATAAATGGAGTAAAGATTGAGGTTGCCAAAGACTTCATTTTTCTTGGTCCCATAATGAATACTCATGGAAATAGCAGTTAAGGAATCAAACAACTTATTGCATTAGGCAAATCTGCTACACAAGACCTTTTTAAAGTTTTCAAGAGCAAAGATATCAGTTTGAGGACTAAGGTGAGCATGACTCAAGTCATGGTATTTTTCAATTGCTTCACATGCATGTGAAAGTTGGACAATGAATAAGGAAGGAAGACTGTAGAAGCATTGATGCATGTGAGTTACGGTGTAGAAGAAGAATATTGCAAGTACCATGGACTTTCAGAAGAACAAACAAATCTGTGTTGAAAGAAGTACACAAATGCTCCTTAGAAACTAGGATAGTGAAACTTTTTCATACTTTGAACATATTATTAGGAGGGACTAGTGCCTGGAGAAGGACATCATACTTGGTAAAGTGGAGGGTGAGCAAAAAAGTGGAAGATCCCCAGCGAGATGGATTGGCGTAGTGGCAGTAGCAATGGCTCAAGCATAGCAACAATTGTGAGGATGATGTAGACCAGGCAGTGTCATTCTATTGTGTGTAAGGTCGCTATAAGTAGGAACCAACTCATAGGCACCTAAAAACAGTGACAATCGTGTGTTTTCTGCCTGCCCATGTTCCTTTACCTCCTCTGCTACTCCATCAGTTCAGGTTCTCATCACCTGCCATTGTCTCCTATACTGCTATTAATGTTATCTTTCTAAATTACTGCCTGCTTAAAACTTTTGTTTATATAGTACTTTACTACTTCATGGAATAAGTTCAAGATCCTTTTACTTGAAATGGAACCAACCCTTGGATTTATGGAGCTGTGGACCTTTTCAGCATTATTCTACACTGCTGCCCAGGAACACCTGATGTTCTAACCACAGTAAATGATTTTATGTTTTGCAACTGAGTCGTGTTTTTTCTCTCTCCTTTGCCTTTGTGATATGGTTCCCTCTGGGAATCATTTGCTCCTTGTCTGCCCATGACACATCTACTAGTTCTTTAAGATTTGTTTCTTCTCTATCACCTCTGGAAAACAGTGAGGGAACCCACTTTTAAGTTCAAAAGCAATTACAGTGGTGCCTTCTGTGTTTACAGGACTGTGCATATCTCCATCAAGGCACTTGGCATGTTTTTGTTATTGTTGTTAGGTGCCATCAAGTGAGTACTGACCCATAGCGACCTTATGCACAGCAGAATGAAACACTGCCTGATCCTGGGCCAACCTCACTACTGTTGCCACACTTGGGTCCATTGGTGCTGCCACTTGGCCACTCAGTCTCATTGGGGGTCTTCCTCTTTCTCTGACCCTCCACCTTACAAAGCGTGATATCCTTCTCTAGCGACTGGTCCCTCATACTACATTTTAATTCTTGTTTTTATGTGCCTGTCACCCTCACTGCATTTCACACTCCTTCAGGAGAGGGACTGGGTCTTTTACGTTTTATTGCCAGGCCAAGCATGGCCTGTTGGTTAGAAGGTACTGCATAAATTGCTCCTGGATAAATAGTATTCAATTCTTTTACCCATCACTCATATGACAGTTTGTTGTACAAGTTGTTCCTGGATTATGCATGATATCCATTCCTAAGTGTATCTTTTTTTTTTTTT
>NW_006411946.1:18845-23212 GCF_000296735.1 Chrysochloris asiatica
AGTGCTTATCCTGCTGCAGCGCCACACCAGGACTCCAGGGATAGGGAAAGACAGAAGTAGAGAGAGGAAGAGGAGAGACCAGGAATAAGAGATGTGAATCTAATATAAGATAATGAAGTAATACAATTGATTTCTACAAATCACATGTGACTACATTTGTTTTGTTGTTATATCACCTGTATATATAATCATATACACATGCGTGTTTGCATATTTACCCTATAGGACAGAGTAGAACTACCCAATAGGGTTTCTATAATCTTTACAAAAGCAGACTAACACATCTTTCTCCTGCCAAATACCCACTGACCTTTCAGTTAGCAGCTTAGCACTTAATCATTGTGTCACTAGAGCGCTGACAATATTGGCATACATGAGTTAAGTCCTGGTGTGGCGCTGTGGGCTAATGCACTGGACTGCAAAGTCTGTTTGAACTGCAAGGTCGGTGGTTCAAGCTCACCAGCAGCACCTTGGAAACCCTATACAGGGGTCGCTATGGGTCAGAAGCAACTAGATGGAACTTAACAATAATAACAAAGATTACAATATTTGACTTTGAAACAAAAAGTTTATCAAATACACGGAAAAGCATAGAATTAGAGTGCGATGCAATGTTATATTGGTGGTTGGTGGTTATGTGCCATGGACTCGGTTCCGATTCATAGAGACCCTGTTTAGGGTTTCCGAGGCTGTAAATCTTTACGGGAGCAGAAAGCCTCATCTTTCTCTCGCAGAACTGCTGGTAGTTTTGAACTGCTGACCTTGAGATTAGCAGCCTGATTCATAACCACTACGCTAGCAGAGCTCCTTAATGTTACTTTGGTGAGCCAGAAAGTCATCATTGGCGGAATGGCCACATTCCATATAGTCTTTCAAAGTAAACAACAAGTGCTAAGAAAGGAAGATAAAGCTATGTTACATTTTGTTGCTGAAATAGATACAAAAGAATTATTTACTAAGCAATGCACATTAAATCACAAGAAATAACAAAATCACAAGAAATAGCAAAATCCCACAGAATAGAAAAAAGACATTTTGAACACCAACCACACTATTCATGTGTAGGGTAGTGGTTACAAATCTGGTAGCGTAGTGGTTATGAATCGAACTGTGAACCGTAAGGTCAGCAGTTCGAAACTACTAGCTGCTCTGCGGGAGAAAGATGAGGCTTTTTGCTCCCATAAAGATTTACAGCCTCGGAAACCCTGTTCAGGGTCACTACGGGTCGGAACTGACTCAACGGCACCTTACAACAACAACAGCTATTCATGTTGTTATTGTTATGTGTCACCAAGTCAGCTCCAACTAATAACTGTTCTAAATACAACAGACAGAAACACTCCCTGGTCCTGCACCATCCTCACAACTGTTGTTATGTTTGAACCCACTATTGCAGCCCATCTTGTCAGCCCATCTTATTAAGGGTCTTCCTTTTTTGGTGACCTTCTACTTTACCTATGGTGTGCCTGACCCAAGTCATCCTATTTTCAATAGCCTCATATACATGTCAAAGTTGGACAATGAATAAGGAAGGCCATAGAAGAATGGATGCATTTAAATTATGGTGTTGGAGGAGAATATTAAAAGTATCATGAACTGCCAAAAGAACCAACAAATCTGTGTTGGAAGAAGTAGAGCCAGAAAGCTTCTTAGAAGCCAGGATGGCCAGACTTTGTCTCTCACATTGTTGTTGTTGTTAAGTGCTGTCAAGTCATTTTCAACTCATAGTGACCTTCACTACGGTTTCCAAGGAGCAGCTGGTGAATTTGAACCATGAACCCTGTGGTTCAAACCGACCTTTCCATCCAGTGCTTATCCTACAGGGTCACACCTAGACTCCCATACTTCGGACATGTTAGCAGGAGGTACCAGTCCTTGGAGAAGGACATCGTGCTTGGTAAAGTGGAGGATCTGTGAAAAAGAGTAAGACCTGCAATGAGATGGATTGGCATAGTGGCAACAGCAATAGGCTCAAATGTAGCAACAGTTGTGAGACTGGCACAGAACCAGGCAGTATTTCTTTCTGTTGTGCATAAAGTTGCCATGTGTCAGTACTGACTCGAAGGCACCTAACAACAACTACTTTACCAAGCACGATGTCCTTTTCTAGGGACTGGTCTCTCCTCATAATACATTCAAACTCTGTGGGATGAAATCTGTAAATTGTCACTTCTAAGGAGCATTCTGGTTGACTTCTTCCAAGACAGATTTGTTTGTTTCTCTGGAAGTTTTCATGGTACTTTAAATACCCTGCCAAAATCACAATTCAAAGACACCAACCCTGCTCTGGTCTTCCTTATTTATTACCCAGCATTCACATGCATAGGAAGTGATTGAAAACACCATGACTTGGGTCAGGCACATGTTAATCTTCAAAATGACATCCTTGCTCTTTAACACTTTAAAGAGGTCTTTTTTTGTAGCAGATTTACCCAAGACAGTTCATCATGTGATTTCTTGATTGATGCTTTCTTGAGCAATAATTGTGGAGCCAAGTAAAATGAAATCCTTGACAACTTCAATCTTTTCTCTGCGCATCAGGATGCTGCTTATTGGTCCAGTTGTGAGAAATTTTTTTCTTTATTGTGAGGTGTAATCAATACTGAAACTGTATTCTTCACTCTTTTTCAGCAAGTGCTTCTAGTCTTCTTCACTTTTAGCAAGCAAGGTTCTGTCATCTACATATCGCAGGTTGTTAGTGATCCCTCCTCCTACCCTGATGCTGTGTTTTCCTTTATATAGTCCAGATTTTCATATTATTTGCTCAGCATACCAACTGAATAAATATGGTGAAAGAATACAACCTGAAACACACCTTTCCTGATTTTAAACCATGCACTATCCCCTTGTTCAGTTAAAATAAACTTGCCATATTATTTCTGCATGAGTACAACAAAATGTTCTGGGATTACCATTCTTTGCAATGTTATCCATAGTTTCTTATGATTCACACACTCAAATGCCTTTGTACAGTCAATCAAAGTCAAGTAAACATCCTTCTGGTATTTGCATTCAGCCAGGATCCATCTGATGTCAGTAATGATACCCTTCCTTCTACATTTTTTTTTCTGAATCTGTCTTGAATTTCTGACAGCTCCCTGATGATGTACTGCTGCAACAGTTTTTGAATTATCTTTAGCAAAATTTTACTTACATGTTATATTAATGATATTGTTTGATATTTTCTACATTCTGTTGGGTCAACTTTCTTTGGAATGGGCATACATATGAACCTCTTTCTGTTGGTTGACCAGGCAGCTGTCTTCAAAATCTCTTGACATAGACTAATGAGTGCTGCAGTGTGCTTCAGTGCATCAATTTGTTGAAACATTTCAACCAGTATTCCATCAATTCCTGGAGCCTGGTTTTTCACCAGTGTCTTCAGTGTAGCATGGAATTCTTCCTTCAGTACTATGAGTTCTTGATCATATACTACTTCCTGAAATGACTGTACATTAACTAATTCTTTTAGGTATATGAAAGTATATTCCTTCTATCCTTCTATGTATTTCTCTCTTTTTTTCAAGTTATTCCACTTCACTTTGTATTTCTCTCTTTTTTTCAAGTTATTCCACTTTCCTGTCTTTTTTTTTCCCCCATAAGTTTTTATTGTGAGGTTTACATGGAAGAATATCAATTTTTTATCATTCATCCTATTGTAATTCATTTCATTGCAATGATTACAGTCCCCTCCATGCATCATCATATAACCAAAGGGGTTATTTGATGTCCCTGGCTGTCAGCACACTATCCCTCTCCCTCCCTGAGTTCAGTGTTCCCAGCTGCTCCATCTGCCCATGTCATCGTCTCTGTCTCCATCCCTGGCGTCTCTGCATCTCTGGGAAGTGTCCTGCTCTCCACTCTTCTCGCTTGATGGTCCCAGGGACCTCCACTACTGGGCTGCAAAGTCAATCACTCCCCTCCTTTTGTCAAAAAAATCTACATCTATGTTTCCTACCCTCACAGTCAGTCCTGATGGCAATTATTCACTATTGTACCACAAGAGTCTTATCCCCATTTCCTTTCACCAGCTGGGTCCCAATGAATTGGAAATCATTCAGTGGAGAGTCTACTAGCCTCCCTCTTGAAAGCTTGTAAGCCAGTCACTTCTTGCCTTTATAGGACCCCCATTTTGCATAGCCAATGTCTAAGTTGCCCATCCCTGTCAACCCTGTGTACCGAAGGGGTGGAAGTGATCCTTGCTATAAATATTTGTTCCCTTTTTTGAGCTACTACATCTATTTTGTTGTTGTTAGGTGCCATCAAGTCATTACCGACTCATGGAGACCTTATGCACAGAAGAACAAAACACTGCCCGATCCTGGGCCAACCTCACTACTGTTGCCATGATTGAGTCCATCAATGCT
>NW_006411947.1:0-1511 GCF_000296735.1 Chrysochloris asiatica
AGGCTGACCCCATAGCAAGCCTGTATAGGATTTCCAAGGAGCAGCTGGTGAGGAGCAGTTCAAATGGCTTTGCAGTGTGGCACATTAACTCCACAGCACATAACAACAACAACCATAGAAGGGTAGCTAAGGAAGAGGGAATCTTTGTTGAGATAGCTTAGAGTTTTTGTCTGTGAATCAAAATATTTGGCAATGGTTGTTGTCGGTGGTTGCCCAAGACATCTTTAGTTTTCTTTAACTATGTGTGTGAAAAATAATTGAATTGGAAACAACAAGACAATTTACTAAAAAAAAAAAGAGAGAGAGAGAGAGAGACTAGGAGTGTTATAAAGATAGGAGAAGAGGTGAAGGTAAATATTAGTCATTTTTCCAGAAGGTTTCTCCATGATTCATTAGAAGACCTGTTGGTGCTGATAGGTTCTGAGTCGTAACCATTTTATATTGAAGAGAAACCAATAGTATCCAGGCCTGTCCTATGCTCACAGTTGTCGTTATATTTCCATACCTTGTTGCAGCCACTGTGTCCACACATCTTATAGGGAGTCTTCCAAATACGATGTCTTCTTCCAGAGGCTGGTCCCTCTGAATGAAATGTGTCAATACGAGATAAAGTCTCACCATTTTTGCTTCTTACGAGCATTCTGTCTGTACTTCTTCTAAGACACATTTGTTTGTTCTTATAGCAGTCTGTAGTATATTTGACACTCTGTATGGTAGTGTGGTGGTTACGAATCGGGCTGCGAACCTTAAGGTCAGCAGTTCGAAACTACCAGCTGCTACGTGAGAGAAAAATGAGGCTTTCTGCTCCCGTAAAGATTTACAGTCTCGGAAACCCTATATAGGGTCGCTATGGGTTGGAACTGACTCGACGGCACTTAACAACAACAACAACATCAACAAAATAATTCAGATGTCTCAATTCTTCTTAGCCTTTTCTTATTCATTGACCAGCTTTTGTATACATATGTTGTTAAGTGCTGAGGAGCGGCTGGTGGGTTTGAACCACTGACCTCGTGGTTTTATATCCAGTGCTTGCCATATAGCACCACACGCCACGACATGAGTCAGGCACATCTCAGTCCTCAAAGTGACATGTTTGCTTTTTAAGACTTTGAAGCAGTGTTTTGCAGCAGATTTGCCCCACGCAATACGTCCTTTCATTCCTTGATTGCTGCTTCCGTGAGCGTTGATTGTGGAAACAAGTAAAACGAAACCCTTAACAACTTTGATTTTTTCTCCCTTTGTCATGATGCTGCTTATTGGTCCATATATAAGGTGTCTTGTCCATATATGTTTAACTGATTCCTGTTTAGATGACTACATATGTCTAACATAAGTCAGACTTATTTAAGAGTTCCATTTTGTCAATCTTCAGGTCAGCGGTTCGAAACTACCAGCCTCTCCGCTGGAGAAAGATGAAGCTTTCTACTCCCGTAAGGATTTACACCCTTGGAAACCCTGTACAGGGTCGCTATGGGTCGGAACCGACTCGACGGCACTTAACAACAACA
>NW_006411947.1:6196-7435 GCF_000296735.1 Chrysochloris asiatica
TCTCAGACCCTCCACTTTACCTAGCATGATATTCTTCTTCAGGGACTGGTTCCTCCTGATACTATGTCTGAAATTTGAGAGGCGAAAATTGGCCATCCTGGTTTCTAAGAGCATTCTGGCTGTACTTCTTCTAATACAGATTTGTTTGTTTTTACGTGTCTGAGTGCATATGTGTACTTATGTATGCACATGCGTGTATAATGTGTGTCTCGTTGTAAAGTGCCTTTGACTTGATTCTGACTCATAGAATTCCCAAGGAGTGGCTGGTAAGTTTGAACTGCCGACCTTGTGGTTAACAGTCCAGTGCTGATCCTACTGCACTACACGTATGTGTATACATATGTATATATTGTTGTTATTATGTGCCATTGAGTCGGTTCTGACCCATAGTGACTCTGTATAGGATCTCAAAGAGCGGCTGCTGAGCTTGAACCAGCATCCTTGTGGTTCAAACCGACTTTGCGGTGTAATGAATTATGTGCAAATGTGCATATATGTGGGTGTATATGTCTGTTTGTGTGTGTGTATGTGTTCACCTATATGGGCGTGTGACTATGTGTGAAGGACTTTTAATACTATTGTGGGTCTGATAACCAGGAAGTTGACGGTTTCATGTGAGAAAGATATATATAGCAGTTCACTTCCACAAGGATGGTAACCTTGGAAAGCCTGTGGGGCAGTTCTCTGTCACATGGGGTGGTTTTGAGACAGTCTGAATTGAGTTGGCAGCACCCAGTGTTGTACGTTAGGATGTAGCTTTACTTTACAATGTTGCTACATGTAGCTTTATTTCATGATGTTGTAAGTTACTAGTAGCTTTACTTTACACTGTTGTAAGTTACTATTTAACTTCACTTTATGATGTTGTAAGTTATGACGTAGCTTTACTTGCTTTACTTTACAATATTGTAAGTTACGATGCAGCTTGAATTTACAATGTTGTTGCATGTAACTTTACTTTACAATGTTTTAAGTTACTATATAGTTGCATGCTTTAAGGAACCCTGGTGGAATTATAAGATACACACTTGAAGGAGTCAGAAGGAGTCACCATGAGTCAGAATTGACCCAACAACGTTGTATTTTTTATTTAATTTTTCAAAAGAGTTGCTTTAATTGCAGGTGGAACAGATTTCTGGGCGTAAGGAAGATTGACGAGCAGCTCTGCAGGATTGTGGCCTGGGCTTACTGACCACACAGCTAAAACAGGATTAAAGAGATGGACCATGGTAGGGTTTC
>NW_006411947.1:8590-9186 GCF_000296735.1 Chrysochloris asiatica
CCCAAGGAGCGGCTGGTGGATTTGAATCACTGAGCTTTCAGTTAACAGCCTAACTGTACCATCAGGGCTCCTAGGTTGTTGCTTTTGTTGTTGTTGTTAAGTGCCGTCACGTCGGTACCAACCCATAGCAACCCTGTATAAGGTTTCCAAGGAGCGACTGGTGACTTTGAACCACCAACCTTGTAGTTCAAACGGCTTTTCAGTCTGGCGCATTAACCCACAGCACGACAGTTGTTAGTCACTCCCTAACTGATTTTCTACTCACACTAACTCCATATGATGGAAGAGATCTGCCTCATATTGTTTCTTACTTTGTAATTCTTATGGCAGTAGATTGCCAGGTCTTTCTTCTGCAGGGCACCTGGCTAGGTTTGAACCATCAACCTTTCGGTTAGCAGATGAGCACTTAGCCATTGTGCCACTACGACCTAGAGATATAAGAGCAATTTAATAAAATTTAATATAAGAGCAATTCTCTATTCATAACATTTTCTATAATTTGCACTGGATCTTTCGGTGACTATGAATATCATATTTGTTTTCTCCTTCCTTCTAGTTTGGTAGCTTGAAGTATATTGTTGTTGGTGTTAAGTGCC
>NW_006411947.1:9286-9743 GCF_000296735.1 Chrysochloris asiatica
CAGCCAAACAATAGTGACATTTTTCCTTGGAATCCGGATAAAATGTAAGCATTCTCATTTCATGCTATTTCTCCTTGAGAAAATGCACATATTCACATTTGGTATTTGGAAACCACATCCCGTGTGACTAATTTGAAACATCACTTATTTAGATGGGTGTCTGATGTAAAGGTAAGAAACACAATAGAGGATCTTTTTCATTCAGTTTACATAGGATTTGGCTAAAAGTGTTTTTGGCTAAGAATCTGCTTGGTTAAGAAAGACTCTTGTGGAAAGGGGATTATGATTTTGAGATTTACAAAGTCATCTGTCAGCTCTCTCTATATATATTTTAGTACTTTAAGTGGCAAAATCTAGACCTGGGAACGATTTTTATTTTTTAAAAAGTATATTTATAGGGAAAACTGTTTACACCGTTCGTTTATGGAGTTCTGGTGTGATGCTGGATAGCAAGGTA
>NW_006411948.1:0-1088 GCF_000296735.1 Chrysochloris asiatica
GATTAGTAACTGCGCATTGCTGTTGTTAAATGTTGTTTAGTCAGTTAGGACTCAGAGCACCTATGTATAAAGTATAAGGTTTCTAAAGAGCTTGAACCACTGACCTTACAGTTAAAATCAACCTTTTAATCTAGCACATTAACCTGCAGTACCACATCAAGATTCCATATATATAGCATGTATTTTCTTTATTTCAGATGACCAAATTAAGATTTTGGATTTGTCAGCTGTAAATTAGACCCTTTAAAAACAAAATTGAGTAACTTTATTTCTCTACTTCTTTGTCAGAAAGAAATCTAGATATGCATTAAATTTAACTTGGAACATGATTGATAATACTTGCATGGTTATCTAGTTAGCAATCTATCTATCTATCTATCTATCCATTTATCTATCTAGTTACCTATTTATCTGTCTATCACATATTTGTCATCTATGTCATTCTCTATTATCTGTTGATCTATTTATTTATTATCTATCTCCTTTCCAACATAGTTGCATGTATATGCATATATATCTATTTACTATCTTTCTCTTTTTCTTTATTTCTGTCTCTATCTTATCTATATTTCATTTATTGATCATTTTTCTGTGTATACTTTCCTTCATTTGTTGGTTATACTAGGAAATAGCTCATATTTAAAAATATATTAGTTAACCTTGATATGCAATATTTCAATGCAATGAAATTTGCAATGCTTGCAAATTTTTGATGAAATACAGTGGTGAATTTATTTAATTAGTTGGTTTTTTTGTTAGGAAGGAAGGTAACCTATGTAGTTCTTTTACCCAGAGAAAATGATGCATAGGGTCACTGTGCTTGACGGCATCTAACAATAAGTAACAGCAACAAAAGTATTTCTGTTTCCAAATTTCTGAGAAAGCACCATTTTTCTAAAGTGGCTGAACCATTTTACAGTCCTACCAGCAATATCGAAGTGTTCCAGACTCTCAACATCCTCACCAGCATTTATTGTACTCTGATATTTTTAACTTTACTATTATTGCTGGTGTGAGATGGTATTTCATTTTTTAAAATTTTCATCTCTCTGTAGCCTTGTGGGTTAATGCCTTGGACTGCAAAGTCT
>NW_006411948.1:5073-10321 GCF_000296735.1 Chrysochloris asiatica
CTCTTGAGATAATTGAACTTCTCCAGCATATCTTTCTACAGATTGAGTTGATATGATTCCTGTGCATTCATTCAATGTGATCCATGTTTGTAGTCACTGTTTATGTTGCTGAAAAAGGCTATTTCAAATTAATACATTGTTGGTCTTGCAAACACTATCCTGGCATTATTTTGATTAGCATGATAACTGTAGGATATGCACAGGACTACTTAATGAAAGTTCATTGTTAAAATACATCAGCTGCTCCTTGGAAACCCTATACAGGGTAGCTGTGAGCCAGAACCAACTAGATGACACTTAACAAGAGTAACACCTTCCTTATACTATTTATCCTTCCACTTTGTTCCTAACTCACACATTCCACTCAGTAGCAATTGTCAAGGAATCTAGATAATATGTTTGATCAATTTTATAATGCAGAAATTGATAGAAATCTTCAATTTATTCACCTTTAGCATTAGTGATTAGTGAATAAATTTAAATAATAACCATATTAATTGATTGTCCTTGTACGTCTATGAATATTATCCTATCACTGACAGTATGTACTTCAGAAAAGATCTTGAAATGTTCTATTTAACAATGAGTGGGAAGCTATTCTTGAATTTCCAATTCAAAATGGTCAATACCAGTCTAAGTTCATTAATGCCTGGGATATTGATCTTCATGCATTCCATTACCTTTTTTACAACTTTCAATTTTTCTGGATTTTAAGTTCATATATGATATCCCATGTGAATGAAGTTTTTCTAAAGGTAATACAGAAGTGGCTGCAACCATACATTGACAGAGAACTTCCAGAGGTTAAAGCCAGATTCAGAAGAGGATGTGGAAAGAAGATATCATTGCTGATGATATCAGGTGGATTTGGTTGAAAGCATAGAAGACAAAAAAGATGTTTACCTGTGCTTTATTGACTATGCAAAGGCCTTCAATTATGTGGATCATGACAAGCTATGGACAACATTGTGAAGTATAAGTATTCTGGAATAATTAATTGTGCTCATGAGGAATCTGTACATGGACCAAGAGACAGTTCTTTGAACAGAACATGAGGACACTGAATGGCTTGAAATTAAGAAAGTTGTGTGACAGGTTTGTATTTTTTCACCATACTTATTCAACCAGTATGTTGAGCAAATAATCCAAGAAGCTGGGTTCTATGAAGAAAAATGTGGCATCAGTATTGGAAGAAGACTCATTAACAACCTGCAATATGCAGATGATACAACTTTGCTTGCCTAAAGTAAAGAGGACTTAAAATATTTAGTGATGAAGATCAAAGACCACAACTTTCCATATGGATTGCATCTTAATATAAGTAAACAAAAATCCTCACCACGGTACCAAAAAACAACATTCTTATCAATGGAGAAAAGATTGAAGTTGTTAAGGACTTCAATTCTTCTTGGATCAACCATCAACACTCATAGAAGTAGCAGCCAAGAAATAAAACAGCATATTGCATTAGGCAAATCTGCTGCACAAGACCTTTTTAAAGTGTTGAAGAGCAAAGATGCCAGCTTGAAGACTAAAGTGCACCTGACCCAAGCCATCGTATTTTCAATAACCTCATATGCATGTGAAAGTTGGACAGTGAAAAAGAAGATCATAGAAGAATTGCTGCATCAGACTTATGGTGTTGGAGGAGAATATTGAAAGCATCATGAGCAGCCAAAAGAACAAACAATCTGTGTTGGAAGAAGTTCAGCCACAATACTCCTTGGAAGTCAGAATGGCCAGATTTCATTTCTCATACCACAGACATATTGTCAGTTCAGGAGGAACCAGTCACTGGAGAGGAATATCATATTTGGTAAGGTGGAGAGTCAGAGAAAAAGAGGAACACCCCAGTGAGATGGATTGGCAAAGTGGCAGCATCAGTGTGCTCAAGCATGGCAACAATCGTGAGGTCAGCCCAGGATCGGGCAGTGTTTCATTCTGTTGAGCTTAGGATCTCTATGAGTCGGTACTGACTTGATAGCATCTAACAACAACAATCTTCATAAAATCCACATCACATTATTAATGGATTTAATACCTGTTTCTTCTAATTTTGAATTGTGCCAAATGAAGACTCCCAAAAGGGTTATTTCATCCACTTCTTAAACTCTAAATTGGAGAAATAGTTATTCTTCAGTCATATTTTGAGTGCCTTCCAACCTGAGGGGCTTAACTTCATGTGTTATATCAGATGGTGTTCCAGTGATCTTCATAAAGTTTTCAATGAGCATTAAAAAAAAAAAAAAATTCACAAGGTCCTTCTTCTTAATCTGTCTTAAACTGAAGCTCTGCTAAAAGCTGTCCATTGTCAGAGGTACTGCTGATACTTGAAATACCAAAGGCATAGCTGCCAGCATCATAGCAGCACATAAACTACCTTAGTATGATAAAGTAGCAGATATCTGGTGTACTGGGATTTGTAACATACTCCTCTTTTATTTAAGTACCATTTTCCTAATTTAAGCCTATGCATTTATAAGAGTTGTTGTTGTCAAGGTCAGTTGAGGCACTTCTGACTAATAGTGACCCTGTATAGGGTCTCCAAGGAGTGGCTGGTGAGTTTGAATTGACAACCTTGTGATTCAAACTGACTTTGTGATCCAGTGCTTTATACCACAGTGTCACACCTTGACTCCATTTATAAAAGTAGCACACTTTATTAGAAAGAACTCTAGACTGAAGGTATCTGAAATTCAATTCTGGTTTCTGCCTTTTCAGAAATACTTTGTTTTATGTATTAACGGGTGCAATTTATTTAATCATTATAGAACTCAGTTTTCGTGTCTTTCATATGTTGGATTGTACCCATGAGCTCTACACTGCCTTCTTGATTTCAGGGATCATATACTTCCTACCCACCACTCATCTGTCAGTTTGTCATACTTCGGTGACTTCTGAGTTGCTGTGATACTGGAAGCTATGCCACCAGTATTTTAAACACAAGCAGGGTCACCCATGGTGGACAGGTTTCAAATGAGCTTCCAAAGTAAGACAGACTAGGAAGAAGGAGCAACGAACTACTTCCGAATATTTAGTCACTATAAACCTTAGGAATAGCAGAGACATACTGCTAGATATAGTGCTGGAAAATGAGCCCTTCAAGTTGGAAGGTACTCAAAAATGGAACTGGAGAAGAGCTGCTTCTTCAAAGTAGAGTTGACTGTGATGATGCGGATGGAGTAAAGCCCATAGGAGAAATGAAGGGAAACAGCTGTAAACATTCATTAATAATCTGAACATGGAAGGTACAAACTATGAACCTAAGAAAATTAGAAATTATCAAAAATTAAATGGAACACATAAACATCAATATCTTAGGCATTAGTGAACTGAAATGGACTGGTACTGGCCATTTTGAATCTGACAACTTCATGGTTTACTATGTTTGGAATGGCAAATTGAAGAATAATGGTGTTGCATTCATTGTCAAAAAGAACATATAAAGATCAGTCATGAGGTACAATGCTGTCTGTGATAGGATAATATCCATGATCCTACAAGGAAGACCAGTTAATACCACTATTAATCAAATTTACACACCAACCACTAAAGCATGTGAGGACGAAAGAGAAGAATTCTACCAATAAATTGAATAATTATCACATAATGTATGTGTGAATTCATTATGTGGTTACATTTATTTTTATATTTAAGAACCTTCCTTAAACTGATGTATTATGTCTCTGTCTTACAAAAATGATATGAAAATATTTCCAATTTTTACTCTTTTAAGCCTGAAAAATCTGAGTGTATACTGCTGTTGCCAAACTGCCATCTACCCTTTCTTTGTTATTAAAATGATCCTGCTTTTATTCAGGCATCAGCAACTGTGCATTTTAGGAAAGATGAAGTGAATAAATGATGAATCTTGAATAGTTTGCACAATTCTACTTTCAAGTGATTGGTTTAAGAATGAAGCATGTGACCCAAATCTGGGATATGGGCCATAAGAGAAAATCTGCGTTGTGGATTTTGGGAAAGGTTTCCTTGTTCTGAAAAAAAGAGACACAGCAAAAACCTCATTTTACTAACTGTGGGCATTATAATCTCAGTGTTCAGAACCACAGGATCTGATTTGTGACTAAGAAGTGAACAAATCTAAAATGCTTAGTTGGGAAAGATTGGAAAGATAGAAATATCTTATTTTTCAGGATTTTACAGAGAAAATGAACTTAACATTCCTAGAATTTTACAAATTCTGAAGTTTTTGCAATGTAGTTTTAAATATACTTAATGATAAACCTCACCACTAGCCCCTTGGGACCCCTATACAGAGTTACTATGAGTTGGAACTTACTCCACGGCACTTAAAAACATTATTTAGGCATCCTAAGTTGCATTTTTGTTCCTTATATATGAAGGTATCCTTATTAGTATGTAATAGATTAATCAGGTAAATCAGCTAGCTGCTGCAATAAACATCCTAAGATCTCAGAAACCTAACCCAGCAAAGGTTTATTTTTTGTTCACCTTGCAATTAGAATTAGGTCATCCACAGGCCAGGCTTCTACAATGTGAGTCTGTTGTTGTTGTTGTTAAGTGCCGTTGAGTCGGTTCCGACCCATAGCGACCCTGTACAGGGTTTCCGAGGGTGTAAATCTTTACGGGAGTAGAAAGCCTCATCTTTCTCCCGCGGAGCGGCTGGTAGTTTCGAACCGCTGACCTTAAGGTTTGCAGCCCGATTCGTAACCACTACGCTACCAGAGCTATACAACTAGCAAATGGGAAAAGAGAAAACACAGAGGCAACACTTATGTATTGTATGTGAATCCACTTATCTGGTTGGGAAAAACAGTCAAGTCACATGTCTCAGAAGAACCGGATACAAGCTTGATTCATACATAGATTTATCTCAAATATATATATCTGTTTGAACAATTTTTATTTTATGGGAACATTTTACATCTGTGTTGATTTAATCACCTGTTCTTTGTTGTTGCTAAGTGCCATCAAGTCAGTTACAACTCATAGCGATCTTGACTAGGGTTTCTGAGGAGTGGCAGGCGAAACTGAACTGCCAACATTGCAGTTCAAACCTACCGTGCATGCCAGTAGATTATTCTGAAGCACCATATATAAAAAATCACCTGTTGTACCACACACTCCACAGGAGAAAGATGAGGCTTTCGACTCCCATAAAGATTTGTTGTTGTTGTTGTTGTTAGGTGCCATTGAGTCGGTACCGACCCATTGCAACCTTATGTACACCTGAACGAAACACTACCAGATCCTGGGCTAATCTCAC
>NW_006411949.1:0-4157 GCF_000296735.1 Chrysochloris asiatica
TGGTGGATTGGGTCTCAGGCGCCCTGGGCCTCAGCGACCTGGCTACATGGCGGTCGCTGGTAGGTGATTTTGGCCTTGGTTGGGACTGGGCCTTTGTGACCAGTCTGTGGGCGGGTTGGGCCTCAGGGCAGGCCTTGGCCTCAGTGGGAGTGTCTGGGCCTTGGGAGGGCCTTGGCCTCAGTGGGTGGGCCTGTGCCTTGGGTGTTTCTGAGCCTTGGCGGCTTGGCAGAGGGCTGGACTAGGCCAGGGCAGTCGAGGGCTGGGGTTAGTGGCTGTAGGGAGGTATTGTCTGTATCTGGTGACTTAAAAAATGCCTCTCTTAATCTCTCTGTACCATTGGTACCCCGAATTTCCTGATATCCGTGCTGATATCCCTCTTTATTTGTTCGGCTTTGTTAGTTTATGCTTCCTTTTCTCTGGAAATGCAGCCTTCTAAGTGGGGTTGCTCTAGCTTTGCATTCCAAGGTCTGCAGGGGGCAGAGGCACTCGCCGGCTCGGGCGAGGAAGCGGGAGCCGCGTGCAAGCAGGCAAAAGCTTAAAATGCCTGTAATTCCTCAGCAATTTGATCTTTTAAAAAAACTAGTTCAGAAATATAAGATTTTATATTTGTTCAAAGGCTGTCTGTCTGCTAGACAGAGGTTTTCTATGTGCGATTCCGCCCCTTTTCCCCAGAGCCCTACCTGAGCTGCCTGGTCCAGGAAGCACCGCCCTCAGTATGGAGCACAACTCTTGATAATATTCTGTTATAATCTTTTCAAATTTCTGTTTGTTCTGTTGTGATCACCCACATAGTTTCTTTTTCCTTTGAATTCATTTTTATTTTTAAAGCTTTTTTTGTGAATTGAGTGAAAGTTTATAGGAAAGATCATTCGTTTTACATTCAGCAAATCATACTTTATTTCATTGCAATTATACCCAGGATAGTTTCTTATGAGTGTCATTTGTCTCTTATCCCTCTTTACTTTTGTTAAATTTGCCAATAGTTTGTCAGTTTTATTAATTATTTCAAATAATCAGCTTCTTGTCTTGTTGATTCTATTATTTTCTGGTTTTCTCATTCATTGATTTCTGCTCTAACCTTCGTTATTTCTTTTCTTCTGGTGTCTCTAGGCTTACTTTTTTTTTGCGTTTTTTTCTAATTACTGGAGATGTTGTATTAATGTGTTGATTTTGGTTCATTCTTCTTTTTTGATGTGTGCATTTGTTGCTATAAATTGCCCTCTCAGCACTGCTTTTGCTATGTCCCAAAGGCTTTGGCATGTTGTATTTTCATTCTCATTTGTTTCTAGGAATTTTTAAATTTTGTTTTTTATTTGTTCTACTACCCAGAAACTTTTAAGCAGGATGTTATTTCATTTCCATGTATTTGATTTTGTTTCCTTGATCTTCTTATTGTTGATTGATAATTTTATATCATTGTGATCTGAGAAGACAAGTTTTTAATATTTTGATGCTTTTAAATTTATTGAGACTTGCTTTGTGGCCTAACAATGGTCTATTCTGGAGAATGCTCCATGTGCACTGGAAAAGAATGTGCATTCTGCAGTTGTTGGCTTGAGTGCTCTGTACAAATCTATGAGGTCATGTTAATTGATTGTGTTGTTTAGTTCCTCTGTATCTTTGTTGAGTTTCTTTCTGGTTCTGTCCTTTCTCAAAATTGGTGTATTAAAATCTCCTACTGTTATTGTAGAGTGATCTATTTCTTTTTTCAGTTTTATTAGAATTTGATTTATATATTTTGAGGCTTTTTCATTGGGAACATAATATTTATTATGGTTCTGATCCCTTGTTCAATTGATCCTTTAATCATGAGATAATATCCTCTCTTACGCTGGTTTTTGCCTTAAATTTTATTGTATCAGAAATTAATATTGCCACTCCTGCTCATTTTTGAGTGCTATTAGCCTGATATATTTTTTCATTCTTTAATTTTTAATCTATGTTTTTCTTTGTGTATAAATTATGTCTCTTTAGACAGTATATTGAAGGATCCTGTTTTCTTATCCATTCTGCTACCCTTTGTCTTTTGATTGGTGAATTTTATCCATTGACATACAGCATAATTTGCAATAGGTATGAATGGCTTGCAGTCATTTTGCTGCGTGAATTTTTAGGGGTGCTGCTTGTTTTTTTATTCCACTTACTTTCTCATGTGCTGAGCTCATTTTAAAATGACTTTTCTTGTCAATTTCTACTCAGTTTTTGTTTTCAAAAATCTTAATGAATTTTCTCTGTCTTGATTTGATGTGAAGGTGTATTAAGTTTCTTTGAAGTTACCCTATAATTTATTAATTTATCCCCCATTTTAAAACACTCTGTTTTATCTTGAAACGTACCTGATCTCCTTACCACCTGGAATTCTATAATTATACTTTTCCCTCCTTTATTTCTGTAGTTGTCCTCATCATGGATTGATATCTGATTCCCTATTTTCAGTCCTGTACTTTTGTTCTACTATGTATGCTTCCATATCTGGACTGAATTTCAGATGGTATCGCTGTGTATGTCAATCTCCGGTTGTTGTCTGCTGTTGTTTGGTCTCAGTCCAATAGACCCCCTTTTGGATTTTTTATAAAGTGGCTTGGTTTTTACAAATTCCTTTAATTTCTTTTAATCCAGAAATGTTCTAATTTTGTCATCATATTTGAGGGACAGCTTTGCTGGGTATATGATTCTTGATTGGCAATTTTTTTCTTTCAGAGTTTTGTATATGTCTCCCTATTGCATTCTTGCCTGTATGGTTTCTGCTGAGAAATTAGAGCCTAATCTAATTGGCTTTCCTTTGTAGATAACATTTGTTTTTTCCAAACTGCATTCAGGATTTTTTCCTTGTCTTTGATTTTGGAGAATTTGATAATGATATGTCTTAATGATTTTCTTTTGGAGTATATTCTGTTTGGGGTTTGTTCACCTTCTTGAATACTTATCTACTCAACTTTCATGATGTTAAGGAAAGTTTTTTAATGAACTTTTCTGTGTTTATCTTTGTCTCTTTCTGTTCTGGAATTCTGATCACCTGTAGGTTATTTCTCTTTATGTTGCCCCACATCAGTCTTAGGCTCTCTTTGTTTGTACAGTTTAGTTCAGGGTGGATTTTGCTGATGTTGGTTGTTGTTGCTGATTTGGTTAATAGCCGCTGATCTTGACTCCAGCCTAATGGGTGTGACTGAATAGGATACAGCTGTCGTTGGTCTGTGAGGCAAGAAGAGAAAACACTCTGACAAGAAAGAAGGAAGAGACAGCATACAGTGCTGTTGTTGGGTTAAGTGTTCTGTATAAGGAGCTCTGGTAGCGTAGTGGTGACGAATCGGGCTGCAAACCTCAAGGTCAGCAGTTCAGAACTACCAGCTCTTCCACGGGAGAAAGATGAGGCTTTCTGCTCCCATACAAATTGATAGCCTCAAAAACCCTGTACAGGGTCACTATGAGTCAGACCAATTCCATGGCACATAACCACCATCACCATATGTGTATAAAGTCAAGTTGGTTGACTGTATTGTTTAGTTCTTCTGTGTTTTTGTAGGGTTTCTTTCTAGTTGTCTGTCCTTCATTAAAACTGGTGTATTGCCCAGGACACATCAAGGCAAGTGGTTGGATCCCCTCAGGGCAAACCCCTTTCCAAGACAAACACTCAGTTAATGGGAATACACAAGCACACATGTGCTCTGACTGGTGACCACGTTGGTCACCAATAAGGGGAAGTGAGGGCAAAAAGCAATGAAGCTGGGAGCTAAGTCCAACCATGTTCAATAGATTCCTGTGAAATCCAGGTGGAAACCTGGTTGGCCAGCAGTTTGGCAAGACCTAGGGACTCCTGGGCCCAGAGTCAGTGACATGGCCACAGAGGACTAGAGTGGAGAATGAAGTGTCCAGCTGTTAAGAAGAGAAGGCATATGCACAAGAACACTTACACTTGCAGATAATACCCACTTGACCTGGCTTCAATGGCTGGATGATTAGTGCTCACCAAGAAGAAGAAAGAAGAGAAAAATAAAAAGAGTCATCTGATACAATTTTATGAACTTGACCTACACCTATGGATGCAGTAGCTCAAAAAAGGTAACAAATCTTTACAGCGAGGATCATTCCCACCTCCTCAATACACAGGGTAGACAGGGATGGGCAACTTGGACATTGGGTACCTAAAATGGGGGGGG
>NW_006411949.1:8777-9510 GCF_000296735.1 Chrysochloris asiatica
TCAGTTTTACATTCAACAAATCATATACCTTGTTTCATTACATTGATTATAATCCCCTCTATGTACCATCAGTTAACAGTATTTCTCTCTATCCATTTTAGCTTTTTAAAAATCACACAAACAAAAATACCCACTCAGACATATATAATAGTTTACATCTCCACAGGGCACATTCTGCAAGTCTGCTCCTGGCCACCAGCTCTTAGACCTTCTTTTCTTAGTCCATAAATCTAGAGTCCTCAGCCGCTCCCCCTCTCCATGCCCCCATCTCTGCCTCCATCTGTGGTGCTACTGCTTCTCTGGATAAGGTCTCGCATTCTGCTTGTGCATTCCTCTCTTGATGGTCCTAGGGTCCTCTGTTTCTGGATGGTAAGATTAACCACTCCCTTTTTTTTGTTTGTTACAAAACTTCTATCTTTACAAGTGTGACAGTTGTGATTCATCATGATAACAGTTATTCACTATTGAATCTTATGAATCTTATCCCCATCTCCTTTCACCAGACTCATCTAGAAAAGATGACAGCTATTCAGTGGTGACTCTTTCTTTCCCCCCACACTCTTAAACTAAAGCTCCCTCTTGAAACCTTGTAAGCCAGTCACTTCATGTGTTGCAGACCATGCAGAGGTTCGAGGCCTTATAGGCCCGAGTGTAACAGCTCTAGCCACTTGGCAGTTAATAGCAAATTGTTTTTCATCAAATTGTTCAGTCATATTTATTTAATTCCAAACAT
>NW_006411950.1:0-500 GCF_000296735.1 Chrysochloris asiatica
ACCTCATGCCTTATACAAAAACCAACTCAACATGAATTAAAGACCTAAATGTGAATTCCAGAATTACGAAGGCCATCAGTGAAAAAATAGGGACAAATGTGAGGGCACTAATTCAGGGAATACACAGACTACAAAACATTTTTGAAAACTACACAAAGTAGAGAAAATAGATCACTGGGACATACTAAAAATTAAAAACTTATGTGCATCAAAAGACTTCACCAGAAGGGTAAAATGGGAACCCACAAAATGGGGAAAAAATCTTTCGCAATGACACATCAGATAAGGGATTTATTTCTAAAATATACTGGAAACTACAAGACTTCTACAAGATAAAGACAATTAAGCCAATTAAAAAATGGGTGGAGGACATGAACAGACACTCCACCAAGGAGGAGATCCAGGCAGCCAGCAAACATATAAAGAAATATTCATGATCACTAGCCATTAGAGAGATTCAAATCAAAACAACAAAACGACAATGAGATATCATCTCACAC
>NW_006411950.1:2070-9586 GCF_000296735.1 Chrysochloris asiatica
AAGACCTGGGGACTCTTGGGCCCAGAGTCAGTGACATAGCCACAGAGGATTAGAGTGGAGAGTGAAGCATCCAGCTGATAAGAAGAGAGGGCATATGCAGAAAAACACCCACACTTGCAGATAATACCCACTTGACCTAGCTTCAGTGACTGGATGATGAGAGCTCAACTAGAAGAAAGAAGAGGAAAAAAAGTAATCTGATACAATTTGATGAACTTGACCTACACATATGAATGCAGTGGTTCAAAAGAGGGAACAAATCTTTACAGCGAAGATCATTCCCACCCCCTCTATACACAGAGCAGACAGGGATGGGCAACTTGGACACTGGCTACCCAAAGTGAGTGGGGGGGAGGGGGGTATTCAAAGGCAAGAAGTGACTGGCTTGCAAGCTTTCAAGAGGGAACCTAGATCTAGAGGGCATGGAGGAAGGTAGAATCTCCACTGAGTAGTATCCAATCTGTTTAGGCAGGGCTGATGAAATGAAATGCGGATTGGTCTCTTGTGATACAATAGTGAATAATTGTTATCAGGACTGATTGTGAAGGTTGGAAATGTAAAGGTAGACATTTTGTAGCAAGGAGGGGATTGATTAATTTTCCAGTCTAGGAGCGGAGGTCCCTGAGACCATCAAGGGAGAAGAGCAGAAGTGGGACCGTACCCAGAGAAGTAGTGATGCTAGAGATGGAGGCAGGGACAGTGACATGGGGAGATGGAGCAGCTGAGGACTTTAAACCCAGAGAAGGAGAGAGGCTGTGTGCTGATGACCGGGAGACAGGCTTGCAGTGTATGACCTTTGATTGGTTGATGATGCATGGAGGGGATTGGAACCATGGCAACGAAATGACATATGATAGGATAAATGTAAAACTAATGTTCTCCCATGTAAACTATCACATAGTTCACAATAAAACAACAACAACAACAAAGAAGATGGAAAGAATACACAGAGTTTTTGTGCCAAAAGGAAATGGTCCATGTTCGACCATTTTAAGATCTAGAGCCAATGATAATGAAGGAAGAAATCCAACTTGCATTGTTGGCAAAGAACAAGGCACCAGAAATTGATGGGATACAAATTTAAATCTTTCAAAAAAGTGTTGTGGCACTGGAGGCACTCATTCATCTATGCCAAGAAATTTGGAAGACAACTAGCTGGCCAACTGATTGGAATAAATTTGTATTTGTGCCTATTTCAAAGAGAGGTGACCCAATGGAATGTGGAAATCATCGGACATATCATTGATCTTCCACATGAGTACCGTTTTACTAAAGGTAATACAGAAACGGCTGCAAGCATACATTGACAGAAAACTTCCAGAGGTACAGGCCAGTTTCAGAAGAGGGCAGGGAATGAGGGATATCATTGCTGACATCAGATGGATCTTGGCTGAAAGCAGAGAATATCAGAAAGATGTTTACCTGTACTTTATTGACTACACAAAGGCTTTTGATTGTGTGGATCATGACAAGCTATGGACAGTATTGAGGAGAATGAGTATTCTGGAACACTTAATTGTGCTCATGAGGAACTTATACATAGACTAAGAGGCAGTTGTGCGAACACAACAAGGGAACACGGTATTGAAAAATGTGTGCCCAGATTGTATTCTTTCACCATATTTAGTTAACCTGTATGCTGAACAAACAATTTGAGAAGCTGGATTATATGAAGAAAAATATGGCATCAGGATTGGAGGAAGACTGATTAACAACCTGTGATATGCAGATGATACAACCTTGCTTGCTGAAAGTCAAGAGGACTTAAAATACTTACTGATGAAGATCAAAGACCGCAGCCTTTGGTATGGGTTGCATCTCAATGTAAAGAAAACAAAAATCCTCACCACTGGACCAATAAACAACATTCATATAAAAGGAGAAAGATTGAGGTTGTCTAAGATTTCATTTTGCTCTGATCAACCATCACCGTTCATAGGAGCAGCAGTCAAGAAATCAAACGACATATTGAATTGGGGAAATCTGCTGCATCAGACCCCTTTAAAGTGTTGAGGAGCAAAGATATTTGAGGACCAAGGTGCACTTGACACAAACCATGATATTTTCAATAAACTTATATGCATGCGAAAGTTGGTGGGTGTCTAAGGAAGGCCATAGAATTGATTCCTTTGAGTTATGGTGCTGGAGGAGAATATTGAAAGTACCAGGGACTGCCAAAAGAACAAAAAGATCTGTATTGGAAAAAATACAGCCAGAGTGCTTCTTGGAGTCCAGAATGACCAGACTTCATCTCTCATACTTCAAACACACTCAGGAGGGACCAGTCACTGAAGAAGGATGTCATGTTTGGTAAAGTGGAGGGTTGGAGAAAAAGAGGAAGACCCCTGATCAGATGGATTGGGAAAGTGGCAGTATCAATGGGCTCAAACATAGAAATGATTGTGAGGTTGGCCCAGTACCCAGCAGTGTTTTGTTCTGTTATGCATAGGGTTGCTATGAGTCAGTACCAACTCGATGGCACCTAACGACAACAACAGCAACAACAACATAGTTGTGATGATTAAGCAATATGATGTTTTGTTTGTTAAACATCATTGAGTTGGTTCCAATCCATAGTAACCCTGTATAGGGTTTCCAAGGAGCGGCTGGTGGGTTTATATTGCTGATGTTGCAATTAGCAGTCTAATGCTTATCCTATAGCCACACCAGGATGTAATTAATGTCACTGAATTATACTTGTGAATAGTGTTGAAATGGCAAAATGTTTGTTACATATATATTTTCCACAGTTATAACTATTTGAGAGAGGGGAAACATTAAGTCAGTGATAAATTTCCAATGTGAATTTAAAAGGTAAATAATGTTTGAGAGACAACCTGTGAAAAGATTTACTTTTTGTATTTGTGAATTTGGTGATCCATGAAGGTCTTAGGATGCAGTTCTCTAAGATGTGTGCAGAAGAATGTCAGGGGAAAACATCTAAGATAGAAAACTTTCAACATGCATTTATTATGCTCCTTCTGTGTCTTGTACAAAGCATTTGCTTTAAGGAATTCATGGTTTTGCAGGAAATATTTAAGCAGATTGTCCCTCAAATATTTTTAAAATATTTAAGTAAATATTTATGCTTTAATATTTTCATAGAGTCCCAGGTGGCACAAAGAGTCGGGATCTTGATTACTAACAGAAAGATTAATGGTTCGAGTTCATCCAGAGGCATCATGGAAGAACAGTCTGGTGGTCTACTTCCAAAAAATTAGTCACTGAAAACTCAGAGCACAGTTCTACTCTGAGACACATGGGGTTGCTATAAATTATAGTTGACGGCAACTGATATGTTCATAAATAACACAATCTGCTCATTTTAAACCATAAGCTTGGGTTTAGACTTGCATCTGAATCCAGTTCTGCAAATAACCAGCTGTGTGACACTCAGCTTCTTGTTCACACTTACAGATATAAGCAGTATAGCTGGGGTATGAACTCATGCATATATGATTCCAGAGTTCTGTATTCCTTAAATCAAGCAGGTTTGGACTTGAAAAACTGTTGTTTTCTGGGGTCTCCTCAGGCTTCTCTGCTGCATCTGGAATCTGTCTTACTCCAGCTCAGCTGTGATTGTGTAGTATACTTTGTGTAGCACATGCACGCAAAAGCTAGTCTTTGGGACCTTGTTGAGGCTCTCCTATCATCTCCATTTTTTAGTTTTTTTCTGATCCATGAATTAAGCAGGAGACAGATCCAGTTTATTAATTCATTCCTGTTCCTTGGCTATGCCTAGAGGTTTGCAGACACATTCTGAAAATCACAAAGAAGAAGAAAGAGTTCTCTGTTGAAAGTAGCCTTAGGGAAAATCTGTCAGCCTGTAGAAGGGACCCCCAGGGAGTCAACTTCCTTTTTCCTCATTCCAGAGTAAGCCACAGAAAGAGAAGTTAGCAAGTGACATGAACTTGAAGGCCAAGTGGAAAGAAATTCCCAGCCCTATCCACTCCCTTCACTAGGTGTGAAATTCTTATTCTCCTATCTCACAAAAACTGGGAATTTATATAGTAATGTTCAAGACCTTTGTACAAATGATCAGATGCCCTATGAAATAAATATTTATATTGTCCTCCTTTTACATATGAGGACACTGTAGACTCAGAGAAGACACACAACTCTAGGATGTAAGTTTATCAATCCAGGAGCCAGAATTTAAACCCTGAGCCACATGATGCCAAGGAAGTTTAACCAAACTAGGCGTGGTCTGGAGTAGTGGTCCTGTGGGTTAATGCACTGGACTGCAAAGTCAGTCTGAGCTGCAAGGTCAGCGGTTCAAGCTCACCAACCACTCCTTAGAAACCCTATACACAGTTGTTATGAGTTTGAACCAACTCGACAGCACTTAACAGCAACAACAAGGCATGGTCTGCCTTGTGTCCCCTTTTCAGCCTCATCTTATCCTAGGCTGTCCCATGCTCATACTCTGTGCTCCAGGCTTGCCACCATTCTTCTAGGCCCTCCATCTGCTATACTGTCTTCCGAAGCAGGGCTCTTGAAAATGCTGTTCTCTCTGCTTGGGATGTTCTTCTCCCCTTCTGATTTCAGCCTGAATGTTACTTCCTCAGGGATGCTCTACCTGAAAAGTGTCCCACCATGTCCTATCTCTCCCCATTACGTGTCTCCTTTTTTGATAACCAATAAAAAAACCTGCTACTGTCAAGTCGATTCTAACTCTATGAGCTCTGCTGTAACCCCAAACCAAACCAACTTGTCATCAAGAGCACTACGACTTACAGTGACCCTATAAAGAGCTTCCAAGACTGTAAATCTTTATAGGAACAGACAGTCTCATCTTTCTCCTGAAGAACAGCTGGTCGGATTGAACTGCCAACCTTGTGGTCAGCAGTCCAGTGCTTATCCTACAGCACCACCAGGGACTTCGTTCTTGTTTCATATTGTCTACAAATTACCACTTGTCAGTCAATTTGTCGTACTGTGGTGGCTTGTGTGTTGCTGGATTACTCATGGTGGACAGGTTTCAGAGGAGCTTCCAAAATAAGATGAAGTAGGAAGTAAAATCTGGATTTCAATTTCAAGAGTCAGGCAGTAAAACCTCTGGAACACAATGGTTTGATCTGCAACTGACCATGGGGATTGTGCAGGACAGGGCCGGTTTTTGTTGTGCCATTAGGTGTCATTGAGCTGGTACCGACTCATAGCGATCCTGTGCACAACAGAACAAAACACTGCCATGTACTAGGACAACCTAACAATTGTTGCCACTTTGTCAATCCTCTGACACTCCACCTTACCAAACATGATATTCTTCTCTATGGACTGGTCCCTCCTGACAGTATATCTGAAGTGTGAGAGACGAAATCAGTCCATCCTGGCCTCCAAGGAGCACTCTGGCTGCACTTCTTCCAACACAGACCTGTTTGTTCTTTTGGCAGCTCATGGTACTTTCAATATTCTCCTCCAACACCATAACTCAAATGCATTAATTCTTCTACGTCTTCCTTATTCACTGTCCAGCTTTTGCATGCATATGAGGTTATTGAAAATACCATGGCTTGAGTCAGGCATACCTTAGTCCTCAGGCTGACATCTTTGCTCTTCAACAATTTAAAAAGGTCTCATGCAGCAGATTTGCCTAGTGCAATACGTTGTTTGATTTCTTGACTGCTGCTTCCATGAGTGTTGATAGTCGATTCAAGAAGAATGAAGTCCTTGACAACTTCAATGTTTTCTCCATTGATAAGAATGTTGTTTATTGGTCCAGTGGTGAGGATTTTGTTTTCTTTACATTGAGATGTAATCCATATCGAAGGCTGTGCTCTTTGATCTTCATTAGTAAATGTTTTAAACCCTCTTCATTTTCAGCAAGCAAGGTTGTATCTTCTGCATATCGCAGGTTGTTAATTAGTACTTCTCCAATTCTGATGCCACGTTTTCTTCATATAACCCAGCTTCTCAGATTATTTGCTCAGCATACAGGTTGAGTAAGTATGGTGAAAGAATATAATCCTGACACACCCCTTTCTTAATTTTAAACCATTCCATGTTCCCATGTTCTGTTACTTAATAATAAATATGCATTTGTGTGATTTGTTGAACTGGGGCTGTCTCCTTCTCCAGACCATAAATTTTAAGATAGCAAGAGAACTGCAGGTTGGGGCTTACTACCATATACCTAAAACTCAGTCTAACACAGAAATCAAGAAGTTGTTGCAGGAATAAAAGCATGGTACTTGGTAATTTCCAAATATGTGGTTTCTATTTCCTCACCTAGGGATTCTTTCAGATGAAAGTGGTTTTTTAAAAAGTTTTTGTTTTATGGTTGTTTTAATGAGAGATCTTTTGTCAAAGTCTCCAACTGTGGCGATGCCTAGAATAGTCCCGTCTAATGGTTGGTCAGCAGAGGGCCTCACAGGAACAATTATAGACATCATGTCAAACAAAAAAGCCTATGCTGGGAGACAGTTGACCCTGTTCCCAAATCTCAGGCTAAATGTGAGCAGCTAAGCAAGATACCTGTGGCAAACTCCAGGATGCATTGGGACTCTGGCCTGCTATGTACCAAAATCTTCTGACCTGGGCTCCAGAAATAAGGAATCCACAGACAGGGCTAGAAACCAACACCCTGGAGCTTTATTTATTATTTTTTTTGGACACCTTTCCTGATTTATTTAAACTATGATAGTTGGGTTTTTTTGGTTTATTTTTGTGTTTTTAAGTTTTTATTGTGAAGTTTAAATGGGAGAACATCAGTTTTACATTCATCCTATCATATTTCGTTTCACTGCAATGATTACAATCCCCTTCATGCATCATCAATTAACAAAAGGGTATACCCCATAGAACTCCCCCCGACCATCAGCACACATCTCTTCTCCCTCCCTGAGTCCAGTGTCCACAGCTGCTCAATCCGTCCACATCATTGTCTCTGTCTCCATCACTGGCATCACTGCCTCTCTAGGTAGGGTCCCGCTCTCCACTCTTCTCACTTGATGGTCCCAGGCACCTCCCCTCTTGGGCTGCATAGTCAATCACATCCCTCCTTTTGTCAAAATACATCTCTCTATATATTTTCTACCCTCATAGTCAGTCCTGATGGCAATTATTCACTATTGTACCACAATTGTCTTATCCCTATTTCCTTTGGCCAGCCTGGTCCCAACAGATTGAAAATCATTCAATGGAGATTCTACTTTCCTCCGCCCCATCTGGAACTAGGATCCCTCCTGAAAGCTTGTAGGCCAGTCGTTTCTTGCCTTTATAGGCCCCTCCAATTTGGGTAGCCAATGTATAAGTTGCCCATCCCTATCAACCTTGTGTACCGAGGGCTTGGGACTGATCCTTGCTGTAAAGATTTGTTCCCTCTTTTGAGCTACTACATGCATAAGTATAGGTTACTCTCCCCACCCCACACCCCCCACTTCTTCATTGTTCTTATAGTTGAGTTCTGATCATCCAGCCATCGAAGCCAGGTCAAGTGGGTACAATCTGCAAGTATGAGTGTTCTTGTTCATCTTCCCTTACTTCATATCAGCTGAATGATTCACTCTCTGCT
>NW_006411951.1:0-520 GCF_000296735.1 Chrysochloris asiatica
GCTTGCCCAGGAGACATCAAGGCAAGTGGTCAGATCCTCTCAGTGCAAATTCTCTTCAAAGACTAAGACGCAAGGGAAATATACGCTTTGACTGACAACCACGCACGTCACCCAGAAGGTGAAGTGACCGGAAGAACATCAATGAAGGGGCGAGCTAAGCCCTACATCGTTCAGCAAACTACTGTGAACCCAGGTGGAGACCTGGTCGGCCAGTAGCGAGACAACATCTGGGGACTCATGGGCTCAGAGTTAATGACACAGCCTCAGAGGTCTAGAGTGGAGAGCGGGGCAGCCAGTCGATAAAAAGAGGCCGGACAGATGTAAGAACACCCACACTTGCAGATGACACCCATTTGACTGGACTTCAATAACTGGATAAACAGAGCTCAACCCGAAGAAGAAAGAAGAGGGAAAGAAAAAAAAAAAAGCGTCATCTGATACAATTCAATAAACAGGGCCTACACCTATGAATGCAGTAGCTCAAAAAAGGAAACAAACCCCTGCTGCAAGAACTATTCCC
>NW_006411951.1:1141-6904 GCF_000296735.1 Chrysochloris asiatica
CTTGAAAAAAAAAAAAAAAAGGGCATTTCATCATCTATCTTGAAGTATAATGCTGTGATGGGATAATATTCACACACCTACAATGAAGACAAGTAAACACCATTATTACTGAAATTTAGAAACCAACCACTAAAGCCAGTGATGACAAAACTGAAGAATTTACCATCTTCAGTCTGAAATTGATCCATCGTGCAAACAAGATGTGTTTATAATTACTGGCAATTGGAATGCAAAGGTTAGAAACAAAGAGGAAAAATCAGTAGCTAGAAAAAAAAGACCTTAGTGATAAAAACAATACTGGAGATTGCATCATAGAATCTTGTAAGACCAATGATTTCTTTGTTGCAAATACATTTTGAAACAACATGTGTGGAATACACAGAAATCAAATTGACTACAACTGTAGGAAGAGATGGTGAAAAGCTGTACATCAATGGCCAAAACAAGGCTATGGGCAGACCATCAATTACTCATACACAAGTTCAGACAGAAGCTAAAGAGAATTAAAACATGTCCACAAGATCCAAACTATGACCTTGAATATATCCCACCTGAATTTAGAGATCATCTGAAGAACAGATTTGATGCATTAGACACTAATGACCAAAGGCCAGAATAATTAAGGGATGATGTTAAGAACATTATTCAGGAAGAAAGCAAAAAGTCATTAAGAAGACTAGAAAGAAGAAAAATACCAAATGGATGTCAGAAGAGATCCTGAAATTTTCTATCCAAGGTAGAGATGCTAAAACAAATGGAAGAAATGGGGAGGTAAAAGAGCTGAACAGAAAATTTCAAAGCGAAGCTTGAGAAGACAAAGTTAAATATAATGAAATGTGCAAAGACTTGGATTTAGAGAACCAAAGGGAAGAACATGTTCAGCATTTATCAAGTTGAAAGAACTGAAGAACAAATCAAACCATCAACTTGCAATATTGAAGAATGCTATGGGCAAGATATTGAATGATGCAGAAAGCATCAAAAGAAGATGGGAGAAATACAGAATCATTGTACCACAAAGAAATGGTAAATATTCAACCATTTCAAGAGGTAGCATATGATCAAAAGTAAGTGGTACTGAAGATAGAAGTCCAAGGTGCAATGAAGTCATTGGTAAAGAACAAAGCTCTGGGAATAGATGTAATACAAAATGAAACATTTCAACAAATTTATGCAGCACTGAAGGCACTCACTAATCTATGCCAAGAAATTTGGAAGACAGCTACCTTGGTCAACTGATTGGACAAGGTCCATATTTGTGCCTATTATAAAGAGAAGTGACTCAATGGAATGCAGAAATCATAGGATAATATCATTAATATCGCAGCCAGTAAAAGTTTGCTAAAGATAATTTAAAAACATTTCCAACAATACATAGACAGGTAACTGCCAGAGATTCAAGCTGGATTCAGACAAGGACATGAACAAGGGATATTATTGCTGATGTCAGATGGATATTGGCTGAAAGAAGACAATACCAGAAAGTTGTTAACCTGTGCTTTATTGACTAGGCAAGGGCTTTTGACTGTGAGAATCATGACAAGCTATCGACAACATTCAGTAGAATATATTTGAGGCCAAGGAGCCCTAATGGAACTGTAGGATAAGCACTAGACTGCTAAGCACAAGGTCAGCAGGTCAAATCTCCCAGCCATTCGAGGGAAAATCATGAGGCATTCCGCTTCTGTAAAAATTTGCATCCTTGGAAAATCCTATACAGTGTTGCTATAAATCAGAATCTATTTGATGGCAGTGGGAAACTCACGGTCTTATTTTGAATGTCTTGGACTTGGTTTCATTTTCTTCAGTTTCAGCATGAAGTTGCATATGGGCAATTAATTATCTAATCTATATTCAGTAAGCTCCTGTCCTTGTTTTGACTGATTATATTGAGCTTCTCTATTGTCTTTTCCAGTTTATACCACTATTATTCAAATTTATGCACCATCCATTAAATCAGTCAGTGATGAAGAATTCTACCATCTTCTTCAGTCTGACATTGATTGAACATGCAATCAAGATGCATTGGTGTGGCGTAGTGAATTATTTAATGTCTCTTCTAGCCTTATTCTTCATAACTGCCAGGGGTGGAGTATGTCCTTTGGACCCCAAGATCCCTGCACATTAAACCTCCTCAATCCAGGACAAAAAGCTGTGACACTGGAGGAGTGGCAGAAGCAAGCACCACAGCATGAGACAAAACAATGGGCTTCTCAGTCTATGGACCATGTAAAGCTGAGTCACTTTGGGCAGGAGGATGGCTTGTAGACTAGGGTACCTCCAAGCATTTAATTGGGGGAGTTAGGTTTGCTGACCAATGGAGCTAAAGCCTAGATCCTCAGGCTAAGGCTTATGGTGGAGTATGTCCTGTGGAAATTTATCAGCAACGCTAAAAGACTTCTGTAATACTGGCGGGGCAGAGAGAGGTCTGCTTGTGAGCATGGCTGAGGAGAGACTGTCTTGATTGGAACATCTGTGCACTCAGCATTTCTGATCCTGAGTTACTAACTTTCATAATAAACCCCATAAATGTGAATATGGTGTCTGAGTTCTGTGTGACCATTGTAATGGATTATTGAACCCAGATGAGAAGTAGAATGTGTCATGTGAAGGATGGTTGCTGCCAGCCACACTTTTTGCAGATGGTACCAAATATTTTGCAATTGGTGGTTACTAGTGATTGGAATGCAAGAGTTGGAAACAAAAAGGAAGTGTCTGTAGTAAAATATGGCCTTAGTGATAGAAATTATGCTGGAGATCACATGATAGATTTTTGCAAGACCAACAACCTATTCACTGCAAATACTTTTTTTCAATAGCATAAAAGGCAACTATGCATGAGGACTTCATCAGACAGAATACACAGGAATCATATTGACTACATCTGTGGAAAGAAATAATAGAGAAGCTCAATATCATCAGCTGAAACATAGTCAGGAACAAAGTATGAAAGAGATCATCAATTGCTCATATGCAAGTTCAGGTTGAAGTGGAAGAAAATTAAAATAAGTCGATAAGAGTCAAAATATGTCCTTACATATATCCTACCTGAATTTAGAAACCATCTCAAGTACAGATTTTATACATCAGAAACTAAGTATCAAAACTCAAAAGATTTGTGGATGACATCAAGAAAATCATACATGAAAAAAGCAAAAGTCATTAAAAAGACAGGAAAGAAAGAAAAGACCAAAACAGATGTCAGAAAAGACTATGAAACTTGCTCTTGAGTGCATAGAAACTGGAGCAATGGGAAGCAATGAGGAAGTTAAAAGACTGAACAAAAAAATTTCAAAGGGCAGTTCAAAAAGACAAAGTCAAATATTATAATCAAACATGCAAAGACCTGGATTTAGAAAACCCAAAGAAAAGAACATGCTCGGCATTTTGCAAGCTGAAAGAACTGAAGGAAAACTTCAAGCCTAATTGCAGTACTGGAGGATTCTATGGGTAAAATACTGAGGCACTGGTGAAAAACAAGGCTCCAGTAATTGATAGAATACAAACTGAACTGTTTCAAGAAACTTATGCAATGTTGGAGGTCCTCATTCAACTATGCTAAGACACTTGGAAGTCAGGTTTCTGACCAACAAATTAGGAAAAAACAACAACCCATATTTGTGGCCATTCTGAAGAAAGGTGACCCAACAGAATGAGAAAAACAATGAACAATATAATCAATATCACATGCAAGTAAAATATTGCTGAAGATAATTAAAAAGTGGTTTCAGCAATAAATAGACAGGGAACTGGCAGAAATTCAAGTCAGATTCAGAAGAGGACATAGAATTAGGGATATCACTTCTGACATCAGATACATCTTGGTTAAAAGCAGAGAATACCAGCAAGATGTTTATTTGTGCTTTACTGACTATGCAAAGGTTGTGGGGATCATAATAAACTATGGATAACATTGTGAAGAATGAGTTTTCAGGATCTTAATTGTGCTCATGAGGAACATGTACATTGACCAAGAGGCAATTGTTCAATCAGAACAAGGGGATAATGAATGGGTTAAAATCAGGAAAGGTATACATCAGCATTGTACTCTTCCACTATCTGTATGCTGAGCAAATAATCCGAGACTTTAGATTATATGAAGAAAAATGTGGTATCAATATTGGATGAAGACTCATTAACAACTTGTGATTGCAGATGGCACACCATTGTTTGCTGAAAGCTAAGAGGACTTAAAATACTTGCTGATGAAAATCAAAGACTACAGCCTTTGGACGGTACCTCAATGTAAAGAAAACAAAAATCTTCACAACTGGACCAATAAATAACATCATGATTAAAGGAGAAAAGATTGACGTTGTCAAAGACTTCTCTTTATTTTGGTCTACAACCATGAAATCGGATGTCAAGAAATCAAACACCATAGTGCGTTAGCCAAATCTGCTGCAAAAGATCTCTTTAAACTGTTCAAGAACAAATATATTAGTTTGATGTGCCTCACCCAAGCCATGGTATTTTCAATTGCCTCATGCATATGTGAAAGTTGGACAATGAATAAGGACGACCAAAGAAGAATCAAAACATTTTAATTATGGTGTTGGGGAAGAATATTGAAATTACCATGGACTGCCAAAAGAACATACAAATCTGTCTTGGTTGCTACTTTGAAGCAAGGATGGTGAGACTTGGTCTCTCGTTCTTTGGACATGATGTCAATCCTTGGAGAAGAACATCATGCCTGATACTCTGGAGGGTCAACGAAAAAGAGTAAGACTCCCAATAAGATGTATTAATAAAGTGACATCAATAATGGAATCAAACATAACAGTTGTGAGACTGACAAAGTACCAGGCGATATTTTGTTCTGTTGTTCATATGGTCGCTATGATTTGGAACCAACTGAGTGGCACCTAACAACAACAACAACAGCATTATCTCTTTCCACAGATATAGTCAATTTGATTTCTGTGTATTCTACCCATCATTGTCCAAGCGTATACATGGATTTATACTTTTTGGGGGGGGGAGAGATTTTCAACGAATAAGTCATTGTTGTTGTTCTTGTTGTTGTTAAGTGCTGTTGAGTCAATTCCGACCCATAGTGACCCTGTATAAGGATTACCAAGAAGCAGCTGGTAAGCTTGAACTACTGACCTTGCAGTTCAAATGACTTTGCAACCTGACACATTAGCCCACAGTGACACATCAGGACTCTGAATACGTCATTATTGTTGTTGTTGTTAGGTGCCATCGAGCTGGAACTGACTCATAATGACCTTACGCACAGCAGAACAAAACACTGCCCGATCCTGGGTCAATCTCACTATCGTTGCCACGCTTGAGCACATTGATGATGCCACTTGACCAATTCATCTCGCTGGAGGTCTTCCTCTTTTTCTCTGACCCTCCACCTTACCAAATATGATATCCTTCTCCAGAGACTGCTCCCTCCTGAAAATATGTCCGAAGTATGAGAGATGAAGTTTGGCCATCCTGGCCTCCAAGGAACACTCTGGCTGCACTTCTTCCAAAACAGATCTATTGGTTCTTCTAGTGGCCCATGGCACTTTCAATATTCTCCTCCAAAACCATAACTCAGAAGCATCAATTCTTCTACGGTCTTCCTTATTCACTGTCCCAGCTTTCGCATGCATATGAGGTTATTGAAAATACCATGGCTTGGGTCAGGTGCACCTTAGTCCTCAAGTTGACATCTCTGCTCTTCAACACTTTAAAGAGGTCTTGTGCAGCAGATTTGCCTAATGCAATATGTCATTTGATTTCTTGACTGCTGCTTCCATGAAT
>NW_006411951.1:8954-9537 GCF_000296735.1 Chrysochloris asiatica
AACCACATGGTTTACTATGCCGGGAATGACAAATTGAAGAGGAATGGTGTTGTATTCATTGTTAAAAAGAGCATATCCAGATCAGTCATGAAGTACAACGCTGTCTGTGATAAGATAATATCCATGCGCCTAAAGGGAAGGAGTCCTGTTGTGGCACTGTGGGTTAATGCGCCAGACTGCAAAGCCGTTTGAACTGCAAGGTCAGTAGTTCAAGCTCACCAGCTGCTCCTCGGAAACTCTATAAAGGGTTGCTATGGGTCGGAAATGACTTGATGGCACTTAACAGCAACAACAACAAAGGGAAGACCAGTTAATACCACTATTATTCAAATTTACTCACCAACCACTAAAGCCAGAGAGGATGAAATAGAAGAATTCTACCAACTTCTTCAATCTGAAATTGATCAAACATGCAATCAAGTTGTGTTGATCATTACCAGCAATTGGAAGGCAATGTTTGGGAGCAAAGAGGAAGCATCAGTAGTTGAAAAATATGGCCTTGGTGATAGAAATGATGCTGAAGATCACATGATAGAATTCTGCAAAATCAATGATTTGTTCATTTCAAATACCTTCTTTAGAC
>NW_006411952.1:0-1153 GCF_000296735.1 Chrysochloris asiatica
GAACAAAATAATATGTGCCCCCGATGTGGCACACTACGAAATACATAGCATCATATCTGATGTTTGCTTGTCACAAAAATAACAAAACAAAAAATTTGAACTGTAATTTTATTTACACATTGACATTTAACTTTCAGTTTATAAAAATACTAGAGCAAACACACACTCCTCATTTATGCTCCCCAAACCAGGCTATTATGTGAAAATTGCATTCTGTGAAAATGGAGGCTAGCCATATTAGATTACACATGGAGAATGACTACACCATTGTATAACAGCCAAATTACATTATTATATACCTGCCAAACCACTGAGAATCATGGCCCAGTCAAGTTGGCACATAGCTCAACTATCATATCCAATGTTACACTTGCCTTGCACCATGATGTTCATCACTGCTAGAAATGCATCGTTACTGCAAGACATGCATACACCAAACAGTCAAATAGTCAATTTTTTACTCTAGTCATAAATATGAAAGGTCAGATAACTAGATTGTCTGTAAGTGAGTAGTAGGTGTTTAGGAACATCACAGAAATATTCAATGACACCAGAAAGCAAATCCAACATACAAAAAAGGTCAGAAACTGCTACAGATTAAAAGAAACTCAAAGACATACCAACAAATGCAAGGATTTTATTTGCATCTTAATTCAAACAAGGTAATTATAAAATCACAATTTTGAGATAGGAAATGCCAACATGAACCAAGTTCATGTTAAAGATGATAAGGAAGTATTATTAATTCTATTGGGAATAGTAATGGTATTAAAGTTATAGTTTAAAAAGAAATTCCTTATCTATTAAAGATACATACTCCAGTATTTATTGGTGGGGAAGGAAAACTGCAACTATCTGGGTTTTACCTTAAAATAGTTCAGTTAAAAAAAATAAAAAATGAGGGCTGGAATCAGAGTAAATAAAGCAATATTGACAAAATCTCAATGTATTTTTTTTCTCTCTCTGAATGCCAGGTAGATGAAAGGTCTAAGGCCCATAATTCTAAATCTTTTTGCATATAGTTGAAAATTTCCAAAATAAACCAAAACAAAAATAATCCATTCAAGTAGCATGTGGAAGTCACTTGTAAAGTATAAATCTCTATATGTGAGAGAACATTGTTATACAGCAAATAACAGCCCCTCTCCCTCTC
>NW_006411952.1:3123-4132 GCF_000296735.1 Chrysochloris asiatica
AGGTAGCATATGATCAAGAGCCAATGATACTAAAGGAAGAAGTCCAAGGTGCATTGAAGGAATTGGTAAAGAACAAAGCACTAGGAATTGATGGAATACAAATTAAATTTTTTCAGCAAAATAAAGCAGCACTGGAAGAACTCACTCATCTATGCCAAGAAATTTGGAAGACAACTATCTGGCCAACTCATTGGAGGATATCCGTATTTATGCATATTCCAAAAAGAGGTGACACAATGGAATACGGAAATCATCAGACAATATCTTTGATATCCCATATGAGTAAAGTTTTACTAAAGGTAATACAGAAATGGCTGTAACCATACATTGACAGAGAACTTCCAGAGATTCAAGTTGTATTCAGAAGACTATGTGAAACAAGTGATATCATTGCTGATGTCCTATGGATCTTGGCTGAAAGCAGAGACTACCAGAAAGATGTTTTCCTGTGCTTTATTGACTCTGCAAAGGCTTTCAATTGTGTGGATCATGACAAGTTGTCAAAGATTTAATTTTTCTTGGATCCACCATCAACATTCATTGAAGCAGCAGCCAAAAAAAATCAAACAACATATTGCATTAGGCAAATCTACTGCATTGCATTCATCATCAAAAGGAACAATTCAAGATGCATCTTGAAGTGTAATGCTATCTGTGACAGGCTCATATTCATATTCCTACAATGAAAACCAGCTACTACCACTGTTATTCAAATTTATGCACCAAATCCTAAAGCAAGTGATAGTGAAATTGAAGAATTCTATCAATGTCTTCAATCTGAAATTGATCAAACATGTAATCAACATGTATTGATAATTATTGGCTACTGGAATGCAAAGGTTGGGGAAAAAAAGAGACTAGATCAGTAATTGTAAAATATAGTCATGGTGATCAAAATGATGTGTGAGATTACATGATGGAACTTGACTTGTTCATGGCAAATACCTATTTTGAGCAACATAAACGATGACTATACACATAGACATCACCAGATGGAATACACAAAAAT
>NW_006411952.1:5633-7078 GCF_000296735.1 Chrysochloris asiatica
AAGGTCATAGAAGAATTGACGCAATTGATTTATGGTGTTGGAGGAGAGTATTAAAAGTACCATGAACTGCTAAGAGACTATGCAAATCTATGGTGTAAGAAGTACAGCCAAAATGCTTCTTAGGAACCAGGATGGCAATACTTCATCTCTCATAATTCGGACATATTATCAGGAGGGACCAGTCCTTGAAGGACATCATGCTTGCTAAAGTGGAGAGTTAGCGAAAAAGAGGGAAACACCTGACAAGATAGATTGACACAGTGCCAGTAGCAATGAGCTCAAGCTTGACAATGTTTATTATCATAGAAAAGATGTCATAATACATTACTGGGCAAAACCTGAAATAAGAAATAGCATATAGCCTGAATAATGCTTTATAAAAGAAATGAATAAATAAGAAGAAAAATCCATGGAAAAATATTTGGAAAGATATACTAAGTGCAGAAATTATTATCTGTGGATAACATAATTGTTTAATCTTTTTTTATTTGCATTTCTATTTTTTCTAAGGTGAATGAAATTATTCAGTAATAAGAAAAATATTACTTTAATATCAAAAACTTAATAGAGAACTTTTCTAAAAACTATTCAAAAATAAAATGAGCCATCTTTTGAGACAGTAAGCTAGCATCACCTGTATAGATTTACCAGGTTATTGTAAAAGTCAATGACTTTTGTCCTACATTGAATGAGGTCTGTCTATACTATCTTACTCCTCAAATGCTAAAGATCTCATTTTGAATTGTTTTACTTTTATAAGCAGTTTTTAAACATATTTAAAAACTAAAAATAATGCCTTAATGATATATTCCTTACTACTGATTGTAAATAAATTAGGGAATGGATATAATGTCAAAAATGAGTCCAGGCATTTTTTGTATATTTCTGGAATGGGTGGAGTACAGGGTTAATGTGTTACTTTATATTTGAGAATGCACCACACCTTGATGGAATTTTCTCATGAGTCCACAGTACCAAGCAAGGACTAAATTATATAGTTTATATAGTCAACAATCAATCAACAATTGACTTTGAGCAACTTCTATGTACAAACCATAGTGCTTGGTAGAAGAGGAACATCAAGAAATATGGAAACAAGAAACATGGGGAGAAATTGGGATAAATATTATATTGAGGAATTGCCATCAAGATAAAACAAAGTATATGATTTGTTGAATGCAAAACTATAAACCTTCACTAAATTCACAATAAAAAGTGTTTTTTAAGAGTAGTATAGAGCATAATCCTTTTCCTCAAGTAGATATATAAGAGATCTGCCATGCTTAGCAATTGAATGAGAATCAAGTTTGCCTTACTTAAAATGTCACTGTGTGAGGAAAACTCAAAGGAAGTCAAAACCCAGAGCAGATTCTTGATTCTTACTCAATTAAGTCCTGTTGTGGCACTGTAGGATAAGCACTGGAATGCTAACTACAAGGTCGGTG
>NW_006411952.1:7486-9683 GCF_000296735.1 Chrysochloris asiatica
GGAGCAGAACGCCTCATCTTTCTCCCGCAGAACTGCTGGTAGTTTCAAACTGCTGACCTTGCGGTTCGCAGCCCGATTCGTAACCACTACGCTATCAGAGCTCTGGCAACGTTACTTATTAGAAATCCTTTAAAATCTTTATGCTGTTGCCATCTAAGATGCTAGACAAAATATTACAAAATTCCTCTTAACATATCTAAGGCTTTGAGATCTAAGACATAATGAGAAGGAACAAGTTTGGGAGCAATGGAAGAGTCGTCCTCAGTGAAAAAGATGACCTGGAAAAACAATACTACAAAGAAGTGTGTGTGCCTTAGACTGGGCTTGAGGGAAGGATGTGAAGTACATTGTTAACATTTAAAACCATGGGCCTGTGCCACATAGCCATTTTTCATTATTTCCAAAGTATACTAGCTATGTGATCTGAGATTCTCTAACTTGGGAAATTAACATAAAAATTAGTCCTTTGTGACTTTCTTAAAATTAGACATTTATGTACATCAAAAGATTTCACCGACAGTAAGAAGAGAGGAGAGGTGGGACTTGATGGTGGATAGGGTAGAGGTGCAGTGAAGAGCTCCATCAGCAAAACCACAGAATACCAGGTGAAGCAGGTTCAGGGGAGCTCTCCAAAATTCTGAATCACATATATAGGAATATTTTTAAAATTTCAAGGTTTATAGCTAGTGGAACTTGTAGTGAAAGTAAGATATCTCATACTTTAGAATCTGCTGGGCTCAGCGGCCCGGAGCCAACAACTTAGATGAGACCAAATGGAAAGACCAAGCAGACCCACCACGAATTAATGCCTGTGGACTTTGGAGCAAAGGTGGACAATATTTCTGTTTGGTTTGGTTTGGTTCTATTTTGTTGTTGTTGTTGTTGTTGTTTGGAACTGTTCATTGACCTCTAGCTGTCTGCACACCTTCATTCTAGTGACTAGAGGGAGTACTTGAGCAAGTCGACACCCCTCACCCCCCACCACTGGAGAGTCCATCTACCACGTATTCACACAGATCCTCTCAGCATTTAAAGAGACAGTCACCACTTAAAACTGGCAGCTCAAAAGGGCCACAGCCAACCATGAACAATTTATTAGGGAAAAGGCCAGAGAGGGGGTGTGGAGAGGGAGATAGTTTAAAAACAAAACTGGCTGAAAATTAAATTCTGAGGTACAGCATAACAACCAACAGTGGCATCTTGAAATTAATCAGGCAGCATTGAAGCCAAGAAAATGAAAGAGGGTAGTAAAGTCATACACATATATACATATTAGGCTACAGATTTTTTTTTTTTTTGTCCTCTCTCTCTTTTCTGCAATTATAGACTACAGTATTCAATCTGATTTTTTTTTGTGTGTGTGTTTTTCTTATTATTTTGATGTTGCTAATGTTGCTGTTTTTTTGTTTTGGTTCCCCCTTTTACCTTTAGGGGGATCGTTCTCTCCCTACATTACCCAAGAAGAGACAGCAATTGCTGCCATTTAGTCAAGCTATAATCTCACCCTATAAAACCCCATAATCCAGACAAGAACCAATACCAACTGCCATACACCAGAAAGGCAGACAAGACCTATGAAAGTTATTCTGAATTAAGCAATAAGAAGCATGAAAAGAGAAGCCCACCTCCTGATGACATCTACCTGGAGGCAATCATAAAGCATAAAAAATAATAAAACACACACTTAATATAGTTTTAAGGCCATAGCTAGCCACCAAGAAGCAAAAACAGATGACCATATCAGCACATGTCCAGAAACAAGATAAAATGTCTGAGACAAATGACCTGGAGGTAGACTTGAACTTCATGCTTGAAGGAGGGCAGGCCTTGGAAATACCTGAGAAGGAATTCAGAAAAATGATTATAAAATGTTTCAAAAAACTTTACAGTGGAGTTGAGAAAAATAAGAAAGAACAGTCAAATAAGATAGATACAGCATTGGAAATAATTCAAAACTTACAGAAAGAGGTCAAAATGATTAATAATAGAATATCAGAAATGGAAAATATGCCGAAAGGGCAAAGGAGTAGAATTGAAGAGTTAGAAGCCAGAACCAGTGAACTAGAAGATAAATCTCTCAACACTACTAAGATAGAAGAGCAAAAACAAAAAAGGATTAAAAAAAATCTGAAGAAGGCCTAACATTCATGTTGGACAACATGAAGAGGAAAAACTTAAAATTATTGGCATTCCAGAA
>NW_006411953.1:0-861 GCF_000296735.1 Chrysochloris asiatica
ACGAAGTTATTGAAAATACCATGGATTGGGTCAGGTGCACTTTAGTCCTCAAGCTTACATCTCTGCTCTTCAACACTTTAAAAAGTTCCTGTGAAGCAGATTTGCCCAATGCAATAATTCGTCTGATAAGGTTTCTTAATTGGAATCATGTTCCAGGTAAGATAAATCTCTGAAACCAGGCATTCCAGTTTGATCAATTGATAGCTGTTTTTATGAGCTTTTTATTATAAATTGAGTGAAGGTTTAAAGAGCATATCATCAGTTTTACATTTAACAAATCATATACTTTATTACCGTGATTGCAATCCCCTCCATTTACCATCAGTTAAATATATTTACCTTTATTCCCTTTAATTCTTATAGTTAATAGGATTGGTAATAGCTTCTTCAAAGATCTATTATGAGGATTGATTAATTCACTAATTTAAAATTCTTAGAGTTCTTTGCACAAAGTAACATTTCTTCAATTATAAATCAATTATTGGGTTTAGTTAATGTAGGATTAAGCACAAATTACAAGATATAGTTTCATAGGAAAGATAATTCATATGTAATATTTTCATTTAAACTAAGTTTGGGGATAGGTTTAATTTTCTTAGAAGTGGCCATAGAAACATCTTATTCTAGTTCCTAGTGTTCTGTCAAACTATTGCAGACTATTGATGCTGCATGTGTTTTGGAATTAAACTGTTTCAAAAATCGGAACAGCTGTTCTAGAGAACTACTTAACCTAATATTTTTCAGCATTTGATAAATATCAGTATATTTATCCTTTTATATCCAAGGAGAAAAGTGAAGAAAGACATGACCTAGTTCTTGAAAAACCTGGATTTCAGTTAATTTGTTCAAAGTCATTCTTTT
>NW_006411953.1:2876-4150 GCF_000296735.1 Chrysochloris asiatica
AAAGAGTTCAATTTTTATTCCATCAATCATTCAATCATTGCTTAGCACATGAATATTTTTATTAGATATTTATGAAACATTTATTCATGAACCTCATACTAACTTAGAATTTGCAACAGTCAGTGTATTAGAAACATTTTTCCAGAGACTTTAATAGTAATATCATTGTTGTTATTGTTAAGTGTTGTCAAATTGGTTCTGATTTATAGTAACCTGATACAGGGTATCAGTGGGCAGCTGGTGGGTTTGATCCATCAATCTATGGTTAACTGTCCAGTGTTTATCTTTCAGTGACATACTAGGACTCCATTAATATCAAAGACATAATTACAGCTGATGAGACTATCTCTAGACCCATAGAATGATCAAATACTCTTTATGTGAGGAACAACCACAATTTGATACAAGGATAGGAAGAAGGAATTTTGATCAGGAATTAAACTAGAGCGTTTGTATTGTATTCTGTCATTTAACTCTAATATCAATTTGTAAAGTTAATATCATCAACATTTTCCTATGAGGAAACAAAGCCCAGAAATTCAGTAGACAAACTAAGTTCATTCAAATGGGAATGAACATACATTAAATGCACAAAATCTACTTTTTCCTATATCTTCAAGAAATAATTATATTTAAAGATATCCTACTTGGATTTGGCACAGTTGCTGTAACAATGGATTAAACATAGCAGCACTTGTAAGAATGGTGTAATAGTAGTTTGTTCTGTTGTGTATTGGGTCGCTATGGGTCAGGCCAACTTTACAATATCTAACAACAAAAAGATACAAACTTATATTTATCTTATATGTTTAAATCACACTGATTTTATTTAAATTCAGACTCTGAGTTTTGATTTTGTTTAAATTCTTTTTCTGATAGTCAGGTGATCCCATTTGACAGAATAAAATTGCCCCCAAAGTGTTTCAAAGTATGTCTTTTTTTATGGATACAGATCACATCTTTCCCCAGCAGGGAATTTGGTGGGTTTGAACTGCCAACCACGTGATAAGCAGTCCAGTGCTTATCCTACAGTGTCACACCAGAACACAAGGTAAATTTGAACAGCAAGGTTCAAACCCACCGGCTGATCTTTGGCAACCTTTTACAGGTGTGCTATGAGATAATAACATGCAAAAACAACAATATTTTATATAAACATATGAATATATGTATATAAACCATATGGGGTTCTTCATTATTTTTTAATGACCCTCCAATTTACCAAGTATGATGTCCTTCTCCAGAGACTGATGACCCCTGAAAATATGTCCAAA
>NW_006411953.1:4683-8083 GCF_000296735.1 Chrysochloris asiatica
ACTTCTTCTTCATATAATCTAGTTTCTTGGGTTATCTGCTCAGCATACAGAGTGAATAAATATGGTAAAAGAATATAACTCTGATGCACACTTTTCATGATTTTAAACTAATCAGTATCCCTTTGTTTTGTTTGAACACTGCATCTGGTATATGTTGCTCATAAACAAAATTAGGTGGTCTGGAATACCCATTTTTGCACTGTTACCCCTAATTTGTTATAATCCAGTAATTGAAATGTCTTTGTCAAGAGAGCATAAATAAATATATTTCTGGCATTCTCTGCCTTTAGTGAAAATCCATCTGGGTTCAGCTCATTCTATGTCCTTTTCTGAGTCTGGCTTTAATTTCTTGCAACTGCTGTGGATGTATTATTGCAATTGTTTATGAAATATATTTAGAAAAAAATTTACTTGCATGTGATATTAATAAATATTGTTTAATGATTTCCTCATTCTATTGGATCATCTATCTTTGGAATGGGCACAAATAGGCATTATCATCTAAATTTCTTGGAATAGATGTGTGAGTGCCTTCAGTGCTTTATCTGTTTATTGAAACACTTTAGTTAGCATTCTGTCAATTCCTGGAGAATTGTTTTATGACAATACCTTCATTGCAGTTTGGATTTCTTCCTTCAGCAGCAATGGTTCTTGATAATATCCTATCCTTTGAATTGGTTGAGAATCAATTAATTCTCTTTGGTACAGTGATTCTGGTTATTCCAATCTTCTTCTTTTGATACTGCCTACATCATGAATATTGCCACTCCTAATTAGTATTGTGCTGGAAGCCTCAGCCTTAGCTACAAGAAAGGGAACATAAAGGCAGTCAAACCGGCTAAAAATAATGATAACTCTCTCTATTTACAAATGATATGATCATATACTTAAAAATCTCAAAGACTCATCAAGAAAAGTATTGGAACTAATTGAAAGATTCAGTGAAGTGGCACTGTACAAGATTAAAATACAGAAATCAGCCAGATTAGTCTAGACTAATAAAGAGAGCTCTGAAAAAGACATTAAGAAAATAAAACTATTTACAATATCCACAGAAAAGATTAAATAATTAGAAATAAATTTAAACAGTGAACGAAAGAGCTATACAAAGAAAAATACAAAACATTGCTAAAAGAAACCCTGAGACCTGCAAAAAAAGAAAAAAATATGCCATGCTAATGGATAGGAACTCTTAACATTTTGAAAATGTCAACAATACTCAAAGCGATCACTATATATAATGCAGTCCCAATCCAATTTCAACCATTTTTCTTTAAAGACATGGAAAAGCAAGTCACCAACTTTATATGGAAAGGAACTAAACCCCCCATATACATAAAGGAACTTTTCATGACTTAAAGACCTAAACATAAATTATTACAAATTTAATTATAAAGATCATCAATGAAAAATAGGAACTAATTTAGGATTTCTGATAAATACCTTAAATACACTATCAAGAATAACTAAGAACAAACAAAAAGCAGAAGACAAAATAGGTTACTGGGTCATCCTAAAAATTAGTTACTTATGTGCTTCAAAAGATTTCACCAAAAGAGTGAAAAGCATACCCACAATCTGGAAATAAAACTTTGGGAAAGACAATTCAGACAAGGGATTATTCATTCTCTCAATTTTATAGATACATTTCAATAGTTCTGAAATAAGGAAATAGTCTAATTTAAAAAATTAGCAGAGGGCATGCACAGACATTTCACCAAAGAGGCCATTTGGAAAGCCAGTACGAGGAAATGCTTACAATCATGAGTCAATGTTGAGGTTTTTATCAAGTGCCATCAAGTAGGTTCCCACTCACAGCAAATCTAAAAAGAGTTCCTGAGGACTGGCTGGTGAGTTTGAAGTTCATCAATGACCTTGAAGTCCAGAGCTTTACACAGGGCTCTCAGAATAACAAGATAGCATCTACACTAGAAGTAATAGAAAAAAAAAACAAAAACAAAAACAACAAATGCAGACTAGGTTGTGGAAAGACTGGTAACTGCCTACACTGCTGGTTTGATGCAAAATGGTACAAGCATTGTAGAAAACAAGTATGACAATTTCTCAAAAATTGGAAATACAAATGTTATATGATCCAGCAGTCTTCTATTTGGCATATATCACCAAGAAATAGGAGGTTGTTATGGGTAGATACATGAACACCTATGTCATTGTGGCATTGGAGGAAAAGTACCAGACTGCTAACCACTAGGTCAGCGGTTCATACTCACTAGCTGCTCCTTGGGAACCCTATATAGTGTCACTATGAATCAGAGCCAACTCAACTGACCTTAACAACAACATGTTAATTACAGCACTATTCACAATAGTAAAACAATGGAGACAGCCTAAAGGTTCATCAATATAAAAATGATTAAATTTTGTTACATATGTACATTAGAATACTAAGCAACATTGAAGAATAAGGACAAATCTGTTAAAGACTTCATAACATTGATGAATCTGAAAGGCAATACTGTGAGTTAATTAGTCAATCATAAACAAACAACTATGAAATAGCTATTGTAAAAAGTGAAGAAAAAGTCTCCATGCTAAAACAAGCATTCTATGATGTTAACAAGATAGGAAGGAAAGGAGAATTATTCACTAGCTAAAGGGTAGACACTTGCTAACATGGGTGAAGGAGAATTGGAGACAGGTTAGAAGATGAAAGGTGAAGGTAGGGGAGCACACAGGTAAAGTGCAAGAGTTAAAGGAAATGAAAGAAAATAGTGTTAATTGATGGTACTTAGAAGATGTCTTTGTCTGAGTTCTGTAGATAATCAGTAAAACCAGTGAAGCTTATATAATGAATGATTTATATCAGGGAAATGGTTCACACTTTTGTAGAGTTAGTCAGTCCCTAGTCTTTGGGTTAGATGTCAGTCTGGAGACTTCTGACTCACATAGCTGCCAGACAGATGAACCAAGATTGGCAGGTAAGAAGGCAGGGAGGCAGGCAGGGATGTCTGGCAGGTAAGAAAGCAGGATACTGATGAATGCTGTTAATGGCAGATAATAGAGCAGACGAATGGCTCAAGTCCAAAGAACAAGAGGTTGGAGGATGAGCCATATGCAAGATCAAGTCTCAGTAAAGAACAAGCAAGCTTCACCTGAGTGTTTAATGTCTTGGAGGCATGCAACATCTCTGAGTAAATTCCCTTCAAATGATTGGTTACCCATAACATACCTTTTCATAGAGTTGAATTACATTGTATTAGATCTAATCAAGAAAATAACATCTCAACTGCCAAACCACTGAATATTCTGGCCAAGTCAAGTTGACACACATCCTTAACCACCACAGATGAGACTATAATTATTGAAATGAAGTGAAATGTATGATTTTTTAGTGTAAACCTGATGATATACTCAGTAATCCTTCACTTAATTCACAATA
>NW_006411953.1:14583-17893 GCF_000296735.1 Chrysochloris asiatica
ATAAGAATGTTGATTATTGGTCCAATAGTGAGGATTTTTTCTTGACATTGAGATGTAATCCATACAAAAGGCTATGCTCTTTGATTTTCATCTGACATCCATTTTGACCTTTTCCTTCTTTCTTGTCTTCTTAATGCCTTTTTGCTCTTTTTATGTATGATGTTATTGATCTTATCCCACAACTCATCTGGTCTTCGGTCTCCAGTGTTTAATTTATCAAATCTGTTCTTCAGATGATCTCTAAATTCAGGGAGGATGTATTCAAGGTCATATTTTGGCTCTCATGGACTTGTTTTAATATGCAAATTCAAACTGAAGCTGAAGAAAATGAAAACAAAGCTATACTGAAGATATTATTTCCTAGGATTGCAAGGTTGTTTTATCATCTAGAAATCAATTAATATAAAATAATGCACTTATACTATATGACACCAATCCTCTGTTAGTTTGCTGTACTTTGGTGACTCTTGTGTTGCTGTTATGCTGGAAGCTACACACTGGTATTTCAAATAATGATATGGTCACCCATGCTAGATAGACTAGATTCAGTAGAGTTTCCAGAATAAGGCACATTAGAAAGAAAGGTATAACCACTTATTTCTGAGCAAAAATACCAGTGAAAACCATATGAACACCAGGTGAATATGGATATAGTGCCACAAGCCATCAACGTATGACAAACTGACATATGAGTCATAGGTCATGGAAGCAGTATCCAAGAAATAAAACAACATATTGCATTAGGCACATCTGTTGCCAAAGGCCACTTTAAAGTGTTAAGGAGTCAATTATTTTCTTGAGGACTAATGTGCAACTGACCCAAATTAGGTGTTTTCAGTTGCTTCATATGTATGTGAAAGTCAGGCAATAAATAATGAAGAGCATAAAAGAATAGATGCATTTAAATTATTGAGGTGGAGATGAATATTAAGGTAACATGGGTTTCCAGAAAAGCAAACAAATCTGTCTTGGAAGAAGTACAGTCCAAATGCTCCTTAAAAGCCAGGATCATCTCACATACATTAGACATCCTATCAGGAGGAATCCATTCCTGAAGAAGGACATCAAGCTTTACAAAATAGAGGGTCAGCAAAAATGAGAAAGACCTCCACTAAGAAGGATTGGCACAACGGAAGCAGGAATATGCAAAGACATAACAATTGTGAGGTAGGTGGAAGACCAGCAATATTTTATTATGTTTTGCATAGGATCTCTTTTAGTTGGGACCGAATTGTGGTGATAATTGTGTGCCATGGAATTGGTTATGATTCATGGTGACCCTGTACTGGGTTTCTGTAGTTGTTGTTGTTGATAGATATTGTTGAGTTGGTACCAACTCATAATGCCATTATACCCAGCAGAATGGAACACTGTTTGAGCCCATTGTTGCTGCCACTGTGACAATCCATCTCAATGGGGTTCTTTCTCTTTTTGCTGACCCTCTTCATTACCAACCATACCTTTCTCCAAGGACTGGTCTTTCCTGACAATATGTCTGATATATGAAAGGTGAAGTCTGGCCATCCTGGCTTCAAAGGAGAATTCAGGCTGTATGTCTACCAACACAGATTTGTTTGTTCTTTAGTAGTCCTTGGTACTTTTAATATTTTCCTCCAACACGATAACTCAAATGCATCAACTCCTCTAAGATTTTCTTCATTTATATTCCAAATTTCACATGCATATGAAGTTGTTTAAAATACCATGCCTTGAGTCAGACTCATCTTAGTCCGCAGACTAATAGCTTCACTCTTGAACACTTTAAATCAGTCGTGTGCAGCAGATTTTCCCAGTGCAATATATTGTTTGATTTCTTGACCACTGGTTCCTTGAGTGTTGATGGTTGATCCAAGCAAAATGAAGTCAGTGAGAACTTCAATCGTTTCTCCATTTATATGGATGTTATTTATTTGTCCACTAGTGAGGATTTTTGTCTTCTTTACATTAAGGTGTAACCCATACCAAAAGTTGTGGTCTTTGATCTTCAAAACTAAATATTTTATGTCTTCTTGGCTTTCAGCATGCAAGGTTGCATCATCTGCATACAGCATGTTGATAATCATTCGTTCTCCAAACCTGAAGCCACATTCTTCTTCATATAATCTGACTTCTCGAATTATTTGCTCAGTATACAGATTAAATAAATATGGTGAAAGACTACAACACTGGCCCACATCTTTCCTAGTTTTAAAACATTCCATGTTCCCATGTTCCACTCAATGTACAGGTATGCGTACAGGTTCATCATGAGCACAACTAAGTGTTCCATAATATTCATTCTCCACAATGTTGTCCATAGTTCCTCATGATCCATCCAACTGAAAGCTCTCAGGTAGTCAATAAAGCATGGATAAACATCTTTTTGGTATTCTTTGCTTTCAGCCAAGATTAATGTTATATCAGCAATGATAAACCTCCTTCTATGGCCTCATCTACATCAGGTTTGCACCTTGACAGTTTCCTGTGGATGTATTGTTGCACTGCTTTTTAATTATCTTCAGCAAAATTTTACTTGCTTGTAATATTAGTGATATTATCTGATGATTTCTGCATTCTGTGAATGGAGTAAAGTTTTCAGAACCTTCATTTGCTTTTGGGGCACAATTCAAAATGAAGAGTAGCAACTAAAATTCCATTAATAATTGGAATGTGTAATATATGAATTATGAACCTAGGAAAATTGGAATTTTCAAAACAAAATGGAAGGCATTGACATCAATTTCCTAGACATTAGTAAATCCTATAGGATAAGCACGACAGACAGACAGACGAGTGGCGGTTGCGTGGTTGCTGTTAAATAGGAATCTGCTTATGCTAGGGCCCTTAAGTCCAGCTCAAATGCAAAATTTCCATCCTCGGATGTCAATCAAGAGGCGGAAGTGCAGCAGGGGTGACTGGGTTGTAGTGAGACACTTTGGGCTGCGCTTATGGGTCACTAAGTTGGTTGACCCGCCTCAAAGCCACGATCCAACGGTTGGGCTAGGACAGCCCTCTTGTGTCCGGGGTAAGTAGGACAGCCTGGCTGGCTCCTGCAGTCTCTTCCCACTAGGCAGCATCTCCCCATCAACCTGATCTCCGAACACCTCTCACCTCGCTGCTCCGAGGTCTGGGTTTCACTTAACATCTCCACCAGGTCTGCACAGTTCTTGCACATGGTTTAGCCACCGCCTTCCATGATAGAAGCCCCTATCATGATAGTCTGTCGTGCTGTGGTGTTTTGAATTGCTGTGATTCTGAGGGCTATGCCACCTGTATTTTAAATAACTAGCAGGGTCACCCATGGTGGACTGGTTTCAGATGAGCTTCCAAA
>NW_006411953.1:18674-20224 GCF_000296735.1 Chrysochloris asiatica
TGATAATAGAAGAATGATGTAGTTTTAATTTTTGCATAATTGATTAATTCTTTAACATAGTTCATGATTTATGTACATGCTTTCTATAACATCACTGATTGAAAAAAAAAACAAAAGTCAACAATTCATACAGATATACACACAAAATTGTTTTAGTAGGAACTTGTTTTTACATAAGCTACATGACCTCAGTAAAGACAAAATGTCAGGTAGAATATAAGTCTTAATTACGTTGCTGAGTTAGCTTACTAAGAAAGGTTTTACTTTTCTCAAAATTTTAAAAAGATGAATTCTAAAAATTAGTGATTGCAAAGTTTATTTTAACTATGAAAATTCAATTTAAACTCTGGGAAACCTATATTTTAATTCCTTACTTTGTGAAGTTGGATAATAATAGACAATGCCTGTAGTTTCCCCCAAATGGGAAGTACATTGAGATCTCTCTTCTACCCAAAGTAAAAAACTGAGTCCTACACCTGTACAGGAGTCCTGGTGTGTGTGTTAATGCTCCAGACTGCAAAACCATTTGAACTGCATGGCCGGTGGTTCGAGCTCACCAGAAGCTCCTTGGAAACCCTATACAGGATCGCTATGGGTCGGAACTGACTCGACGGCACTTAACAACAACAACACCTATATAGGAGTTCTGGTGTAGCGTTGTGGGTTAGTGCACTGGATTTCAAAGTTGGTTTGGACTGCAAGGTCGTTGTTTCACCAGGTACTCCTCGGAAACCCTATGCAGGGTCACTATGGGTCAGAACCTACTTGACGGAACTTAACAACAATAATATCTATAGAGGAGTCCAGGTCTGGAGCTGTGGGCTCATGTGTCATACTGCAAAGTCATTTGAACTGCAAGGTCGGTGGTTCAAGCTCACCAACTGCTCTTTGGAAATCCTATAAAGGGTCACTATGCCTCGGGATCAACTCCACAGCACTTAACAACAGCAACACCTATATAGGGAGTCGTGATGTGGCGCTGTGGGTTAATGTACCAGACTGCAAAACCGTTTGAACTGCAAAGTCGGCAGTTCAAGCTCATCAGATGCTCCGCAGAAACCCTAAACAGGGTTGCTTTGGGTCGGAACCAACTCAATGGCACTTAACAACAACAACACCTATATGGAGTACTGGTGTGGCGCTGTGGGTTAAGGAATCAGACAACAAAGCTGTTTGTACTGCAAGGTCAGCAATTCAAGTTTACCAGCTGCTCCTTGGAAAGCCTATACAGTCAGTCCCTATGGGTTGGAAACGACTCAGCTGCACTTAACAAACAATAACACCTATATAGTATATAGTGGTGTTGGTGGTTGTGTGCCATGGAGTAGGTTACAACTCATAGCTACCCTGCATAGGATTTTGGAGGCTGTAAATCTTTACCGCAAGGAGCTCTGGTAGCGTAGTGGTTACGAATCAGGCTGTGAACCACAAGTTCAGCAGTTCGAAACTACCAGCTGTTCCGCGGGAGAAAGATGAGACTTTCTTCTCCCGTAAAGATTTACAGCCTCGGAAACCCTGTACAGGGTCGCTATGAGTCGGAACCGACTCCA
>NW_006411953.1:20324-20979 GCF_000296735.1 Chrysochloris asiatica
GGCACATAACAACAAAAACAACAAATCTTTACCGCAGCAGAAAGCCTCATATATCTCCCGCAGAACAGCTGGTAGTTTCGAACTGCTGAACTTCAGTTTAGCAGCCTGACTCATAACCACTTCCAGAGGTCATTTTATGCAAAATATACTAATTTCCCTTTATATGGCAGAGCAGTAACATGCTGCACTTTCAAATTTGCTTTTGACTCGGGAATCATGTTGTTGTTGTTAGGTGCCATCGAGTTGGTACCAATTCATTGCGACCTTATGCACAGCAGACCAAAACACTGCCCAATCCTGGGCCAACCTCACTATTGCCACACTTGAGTCCATCAATGTGGCTATTTGGCCAATTCATCTCTTTGGAGGTCTTCCTCTTTTTCTCTGACTTTACCAAACATGATATTCTTCTCCAGCGACTGGTTCCTCCTGACAGTATGTCTGAATTATGAGAGACAAAGTTTGGCCATCTTGGCCTCCAAGCAGCACTCTGGCTGCACTTCTTCCAAAACAGATTTATTGGTTCTTTTGGCAGCCCATGGCACTTTCAATATTCTCACCCAACACCATAACTCAAAACCATCAGTTCTTCTACAGTCTTCCTTATTCACTGTCCAGCTTTCGCATACATATGAGGTTATAGAAAATACCATGG
>NW_006411954.1:0-1619 GCF_000296735.1 Chrysochloris asiatica
TATGTGGTTCAGAGTTCTGGGACCATCCTCTGAGCCTGCTTGGTCGGGTATTCTGTGTTGTTGTTGGCGGAGCTCTCTGCTATACGTCCACCTGATCCGCCATCTTGTTTGTTCTCCCTGGAATACTAATAATTCTTAAGTTGTTCCTCTTCATGTTATCCAGCATGAATTGTCGATTCCTTCAAATTCTTTTATCCCTTTTCTGCTTGCTATTTTATCCTAGCAGTATCGAGAAGTTTGTCTTCCTGCTCACTAGGTCTGCCTTTCATCTCTTCTATTCTGCTCTTTTCCCCTTTCAGTGTATTGTCCATTTCTGATATTTTATTATTAATAATCTGACCCTCTTTTTGCAGGATCTGAATTATTTCCAATGCTGTATCAATCTTGTTTGATTGCTCTTGTAGTACTTTCCTGACTTCTTCCTCCACCCCTTTTCAGAGCACTTGAATTTGTTTCCATATCATTCTTCTGAATTTCTTCTCAGGCAAATCCAAAACCTGCTTTTCATTTTCTGGGAAGGCTTTGTCTGTCTCCAGCTCATTTTTCTCAGTTACTGTTTCCTGGTTTTGGACCTGTTCTGAGATCTTTTGTTGTTGTTTTTTGTTTATAATTTTAAGTAGTTATGTAGGTTTTTTAATGCTTAATTGGATGTTTGTTTTTGTGTTATTAAGCTTACTGGGTGTCTCCTGGTGAATATGATCAGGAGATAGGCTTCTCTTTTCACATGTAATGCTTAGCAGCTGTTATTGGCTCTTGTCTCAATAGTGGAATATTATGGGGAATGCTTGTAGCTTGGCTATATGGCCACGATTGCTTGTTCTTCTTGGGTAATATAGGGAGAAAAAGCTCCCACCTCCAGGAATACAATGTGTGACTAAAAGGACCAAAATTAGAAGCAATATAAAAGCAGAGAAAAAGCCACCACTTTGAAACAAAAATAAAACTGGTCGACTGTCCAATCGCCTTGCTGCACACATCCTGTATGTGTGTATGCACTGTAGAAGCCTCCAGTAGTGGGTGAAGGTGTCCACTAGCTCAGGCCCCTCCTCTAGTCACCGTAGAGGTGTGCAAATAGATATTGAGAAGTTAATGGGAGAAACATTGTCTACAATTTCTCTCTGATGGATGGTTAGGTATCTGCATGTGCACAGCAAATTCTCATAATAGTGGCATCCTTTTATGTTGGGGTTTTACAGATTGTTCTATGGTTTGTCTATCATGTCTGAAGGACCTGATTTTTTCTTGCTAGATAGGCCAGAATAAAGGATCCTGTACAAGTTAATTTTAGGGCAGCGACCTCTAGGCCAACATCATAACAAGCCGCCAAGCTCTTTCTCTTTGTGCCAGGGGCAAACTATGGGCTCAGCGTTGGAATTCTTTTTTTTTGGGAGGGGGCGGGAGGTGGTGCGCCCCCACCCACCCACCTGAAGGCATCCAGGCTGGACAAAGAAGGTGTGACATGGAAGAGGAGGAAATACTTTGTAGAATCATCCGCACCTCCTTTTGCAAATATCATTGCATCACTTTTAGCTCTGGTTCCCTGTGCCCATCTGGCTGTAGCCCCACCCTCTCAACTCTGCCCCAGTGTGGTGGCAGCAGAGGGAGTCCCATCTCTAGTG
>NW_006411954.1:3050-3731 GCF_000296735.1 Chrysochloris asiatica
TACGCTACCAGAGCTACTTGATAAAAACTGTAAAACAAAAGGCTCTTATTACAGAGCACACCAGGTAATTTTGCTGCTATGACATTTACAAATGGTTCTAGAAGACGTACGTGACTTATCTTGGCTTCCTCTTAAGGGTCATAAAAGTGACAAGGAAACAGTTTTGTTTTTTTTATTTTACAAGAAAACGGGGACCCACCAAGTGTATGTGGCTCATTTCTACCAACTCACTGCCAGGGAGCCGAGTCTGACTCATAGGGACCCTAGATAGGGTTTCTGAGAGTGTTAATATTTACTGGGGCAGACAGCCTCACCTGTCTACCTCTGAGGGGCTGGTGGGTTTCAACTGCCAACTTTTTGGTTAGCGGCCAAATGTCTGACCCACAATGCCACCAGGGATCCGTAGTCTCCACCTGCTTGAAAAATAAATCCTGACTTAACCTGTTTTCAACTTAGAAGAGAAAATATTGTGTTTCATTATATGTGGCCTACTGAATCGTGAGATGTTTTATTTCCTTGATTTCTATCTACTTTTTAAAATTGTTTCAGACGTGATCTTAAAATATGCAGGAAGCAGCTCTGGTCTTCCAGAACGGAAAGACTTAGAAATGGATCATAAAGAAAAACCAAAGAGGGCAGACAGCTTGTGGGCAGAGGCAGCCTTAGGCTCCGCCTCTCACA
>NW_006411954.1:7411-8272 GCF_000296735.1 Chrysochloris asiatica
GCCAAAAGAACCAATAGATCTGTTTTGGAAGAAGTGCAGCCAGAGTGATCCTTGGAGGCCAGGATGGCTAAGCTTCATCTCTCATACTTTGGACACATTGTCTGGAGAGAACAGTCGCTGGAGAAGGATGTCATGCTGGGTAAGGTGGAGGGTCAGTGAAAAAGAGGACGACCCCCAACGAGATGGATCAGCCAGGTGACATCATCGATGGCGTCAAGTGTGGCAGTGGTAGTGAGGTTGGCCCAGGATCAGACATTGTTTCATTTTGCTGTGCGTGGGGTCGCTATGAGTCGGTTCTGACTTGATTTCACTTGACAACAACAACAACAGCTCTACCAGAGCTCCACCCTACTCACCATCAATTCTCAACTTTGCCCTTAGGTAAATGTTACCCTTCAGATTTTTTTGATACTTGATGTGAAGACTCCTTCTTTCTCTGTTGGTGTTTAGAGTCCCTACCTCCATGAGTATAGATCAGGTTTATCAAATTGTAGCAATTTACCCTTGTTTCCTTTAACATAAAAAATTTATTATTATTTTTTTTTAAATCTTCCTCTAGTCGAGTTATGATGATTGAGCCATCGAGGCTAGGTCAAATGGGTACTGTATTCAAGTTTGGGTGTTCTTGTGCATCTCCCCTCTCTTCATATCAGCTGGATGCTTCACTCTCAGCTCTAGCCCTCTGTGGCTGTGTGCTTGTCCATGGGCTCAAGTGTCCTCATGTCTCACCACACTTTGGACCAACCAGCCCTTCCTCTTCTCTCTCTCCTCTCAGGGTCAATGGGAGTCAATGGACTGTGGTTGAACTCAGCCCATTTCTTCATTGCTGCCTCTCCCCCTCTTCCACTCACCAGTAGACCA
>NW_006411954.1:9935-10774 GCF_000296735.1 Chrysochloris asiatica
TAGCTACCAGAGCTCCTCCCATAAATATTGTTTAGTGCCATGGAGTCGGTTCCAACCCATAGTGACTGTAAGAGTGGCTGGTGAGCTTGAACCGCCGACCTTCGGGCTCAAACTGACTTTGTAGTCCAGCACATTAACCCACAGAACCACACCAGGACTCCCCCATAAATATTGCAGCCTAAGAAAGCCCATGAGGTAGTTTTAGGTTGTCATATAGGATCGCTGTGAGTCAGAATCCAATCGTTGACACACAATTTTGGACTAAGAAAAATTCCTCCCAGCAGCTGTCTGCATGGCCTATGAAAGACTCATGGATGCATAATTTCAAAGCCTTCTAGCCAGAGACAGAAAATCAGAACTGTTTTAGAGAATGGAGAGTGAAGGCAGATATACAAGTAAATGCCTTTCTCCTTTTATTGTCCCAAGAATTGACATAGGGATAACTTGAGCAGAGTGCAGAGGAGAAAAGTGGGCTGTGTTGAAGTGTACTTTGGAACCTGAGTCTCCAAGATTTGCTGATGGGTCAGAGGTATGGGACAAAGGAACTGGAGAGGGACATCTAGGAATCAGACTACAGTGAGGACATTGGTACCAGAGCCACCTTCCATGCTGTCGGAAACCACAGAGGATCAAGCTTGGAAAAGACCAAAAGACTTCCCCTTGTTAGATTTAGATATTTAGAGTTATCTAAGTGTAGGTCCTGGTGTGGTGCTGTAGGTTAATGCGCCCAGTCTGCAAAGCCATTTGAACTGCATGGTCTGTGGTTCAAGCTCACCAACCGCTCCTCAGAAACCCTGTATAGGGTCGCTATGAGGTGGAACTGACTTGATAGCACTTAA
>NW_006411955.1:0-1196 GCF_000296735.1 Chrysochloris asiatica
CTTCCTCTTTTTCTCTGACCCTCCACCTTACCAAACATGATATCCTTCTCCAGTGACTGCTCCCTTCTGACAATATGTCCGCAGTATGAGAGACGAAGTTTGGCCATCTTGGCCTCCAAGAGCACTCTGGCTGCACTTCTTCCAAAATGGATCTATTGGTTCTTTTGGCAGCCTATGACACTTTCAATATTCTCCTCCAACACCATAACTCAAAGGCATCAATTCTTCTATGGTCTTCTTTACTCACTGTCTAGCTTTAGCATGCGTATGAGATTATTGAAAATACCATGGCTTGTGTCAGGTGCAACTAACTTAGTCTTCAAGCTGACATCTTTGCTCTTCAACACTTTCAAAAGGTCTTGTGCAGAAGATTTGTCTAATGCAATACATCATTTGATTTCTTGACTGCTGCTTCCTTGAGGGCTGATAGTTGATCCAAGAAGAATGAAGTCCTTGACATCTTCAATCTTTTCTCCATTGATAAGAATGTTGTTTATTGGTCCAATGGTGAGGATTTTTGTTTTCTTGACATTGAGATGTAATCCATACTGAAGGCTGTGCTCTTTGATCTTCATCAGTAAATGTTTTAAGTCTTCTTCACTTTCAGCAAGCAAGATTGTGTCATCTGCATATCGCAGGTTGTTAATGAGTCTTCCTCCAATCCTGATGCCACAATTTTCTTCATAGAACCCAGCTTCTTGAATTATTTGCTCAGCATACAGGTTAAATTTGTTTTTGTTGTTAAGTGCTGTTGAGTCGATTCCTACCCAGAGCGACCCTGTGTAGGGTTTCCAGGAGCAATTGGTGAGCTTGAACCACTGACCTTGCAGTTCAAATGACTTTGCAGTCTGACGAATTAGCCCACAGTGCCACACCAGGACTCCACACATTGAATAAGTGTAGTGAAAGAATACAACCTTGTCGCATACCTTTCTTAATTTTAAACCATTCAATTTTCCCATGTTCTGTTCAAACAACTGCTTCTTGGTCCAGGTACAGATTCCTTAGCACAATTAAGTGTTCCAGAATACTCATACTTCGCAATGTTGTCCATAGCTTGTCATGAGCCACACAATCGAAAGCCTTTACATAATCAATAAAGCACAGGTAAACGTCTTTCTGGTATTCTCTGCTTTAAGCCAAAATCCATCGTACATCAGCAATGATATCACTCATTCCACAGCCTCTTCTGAATC
>NW_006411955.1:2276-9463 GCF_000296735.1 Chrysochloris asiatica
ATCCTTTCTCTTTGCTCCCAACCTTTGCATTCCAATCACCAGTAATGATCAATACATCTTGATTGCATGTTTGATCGATTTCAGATTGAAGAAGTTAGTAGAATTCTCCTATTTCTTCCTCACTGGCTTTAGTAGTTAGTGTGTAAATTTGAATAATAGTGGTGTTAACTGGGCTTCCCTGTAGGCGCATGGATATTATCTTATCACAGACAGTGTTGTACCTCATGACTGATCTGGATATGTTCTTTTTGATAATGAATGCAACACCATTCCTCTTCAATTTGCCATTGTGGCATAGTGAGCCATGTGGTTGTCAGATTCAAAATGGCCAATACCAGTCCATTTCATCTCACTAATGCTTAAGATACCAATGTTTTGCATTCCATTTCTTTTTTGACAACTTCCAAATTTTCCAGATTCATACTTCGTACATTACATGTTCTGATTTTCAATGGATGTTTATAGCTGTTCCTCTTCATTTTGAGTTGTGCCCCATCAGCAAATGAAGGTCACATGGGCTTTTCTCCCATGGGACTTTACTTTATTTGCATCATCACGGTCTGCTCTCCTTTAAGGAGGCAGCTCTACCCCAGTAGCATTTTGAGTGCCTTCTAACCTGAATGGCTAATTTTCCGGCACTATATCTAACAGTGTTTCACTGCTATTCATAAGGTTTTCAGTGACTAAATATTCTGAAGCAGTTCGTCACTCCTTCTTCTTAGTCTATCTTCGTCTGGAAGCTCATCTGAAACCTGTCCACCATGGGTGACCCTGCTGGTATTTACAATACTGTTGGTGTAGCTTTCAGAATTGCAGCAACTCACAAGCCACCACAGTAAGAGAAACTGACAGACAAGTGGTGGCTTTTTAAATAGTGATCTTTTTCTCAATTTTATCTTACCCTTTACACTTAATAAACTCATTTACTTTGTGTTTCTGATACATTTCTTTATCAAATTAAAAAAAAAGTTCTATTCTTAACTTATTAAGCATTAAAAAGAATCAGGAATGGATAAAGTATTTTCAAGTGTTTGTGTTTGTTTGTGCATATGTTTAACCATATCCAAATGGTTCTTTAATCTATTATTGTAGTAAACTGAATTACTTTTCTAGAAGTAAAGCAGCACTAGTTTAAATGCTACTGAACTATAATGCTTCAGGTTTTCACTCTACTGCTTGATTTCAATTTGCTAATATTTTAGCAAAGATTAAAAATTTTGAAATTCACATTCACAAGTTAAATTATCAATGGTTGAAAACTCAAATGTCTAGAAGAGCCAAAATGATTTAAAGAAATGATTAATGTAGATGATGTTCATGAAAATTGAGTCTGTGGTAATGGTAGAGTTAATGTTAGGTCTCATAGAACTCATACTTACTTTAAAAGAAACTTCTTGTATATAATTATGTATAGATTTGGCCTTTAGAGCCCAGTTTGTGGTGTCTGGTATGTGTGTTTCTTCTAGCCTTACAAAATGAGTTTGGAGGCATGCATATTTTATGTGTAGGAATAATTTAAGCAAAATATATTGTTGAAACAAACTCATCAATAAAACAATCTGGACCCAGAGAATTAATGTCACCTATGGTTATTACCTGGGACTCCTGGTCTGGTGCTGTGGTTTAATGTGCTGGATTGCAAGATCATTTTGAATTGCAAGGTCGGTGGTTCAAACCTACCAACCACTCCTTGGAAACCCTATACAGGGTTATTATGGGTTGGAACCAACTCAATGGCAGTTAACAACAACAATAGTAATGGCTATTATCCAAGTTGGGTTTACAACTAATTATGCATGCAACTCTGAATATTTATATTTTCTGGGAACACAGCATATCTTGAGAATTAAAAAAAAAAAAAATTCTTTGTAAATGTTGGCTAGGAGCAGCTGGATAGGCTGAGAGATGCCCAAATTGCCAGTGTGTGGAAGTTGCTTTGTTTCTCATGTGTGTCTCTGTGAATGTGTGAATGTTTTGAGTTACCTGAGCCTGCTCTGCTTTTATTTTTTTCTCTATCCTAGGAGCCTTCTCTGGAATCAAATATCCCAACCAAAAGATCTTCATAGACAGGGAGAAAAATGGACATAGTTGGCTTAGCTATTTTAAAGGTAGTTCTTTAATTTATTATCCTGATGATCTCATCATGCATTCTGTGTGTGGATTTAATGTTTGCAAATTTTCTGATGAAGTCCTTAAAGATGAATAGCTCCTTGATGACTGTCTGTCCCGTATGTATTGTCCTTTGCAGTGTCCTCTGGTTTAGATTTTCCATCAGTTTGGTTCCATCTGCTTTCCATTTCCTAAGAATTTCTGGTCTAGTGATCATACTTCTTGCTTCCAGTGCTGTTAGGGGTTTATTCTTTTCTTTTTTGATTATCATTTCATATTTTTAAGTAAGGTTTGGAAAGGAATAAAAAATAAACATATGTGTTTAGTCTATCATGTTGCACTGAAAACTTTCTGATCTCTTTGTAGCAATTGCTATTACTTCATTAGATCCATTGTTTAGTCTCCTTTCTACTACAAGTATACCTTTTCCTCTCTTCCTAAGTTGTGAATTTATAATCTTAATGTTAATGAGTTAATGTTTTTTATACATAGTTATTTATTTTGTGGTATGAATGCAGTTTTAGATAGAAGCATCTCTACTAACCTCTTCTAGATCTTTAGACTTCACTCATTGTTAAGCTAGAATTGTGAACTTATTTGAACATTGAGAATGTTTGTTTTTTTTTTTTTTTAAACACCAAGATTTAGTATGGTTTTTGTTGTAATCTATCCAGTAAGGACAGTATCAGTAGCTTACCTAACAAAGAATTGGACAAGTAAATGCCTCAGAAACAGGGCAAGTATTCACAAATGTACTTACTATATTCTGCGTTAATACTCAAATGGGGCGTAAGTTATGTCATGAGAGGAACATTGGGTTTGGAATATGAAGCCCCATAAGTACATAGGTTTTGCCTTTGGCACTTATTAGCTGCAGAACCTTGAGCAATTGCCTTTCCCTACCTAATAGTTTTACATGACAATTAGATGGGAGAATGAATACGAAGGTCCTTTCAGAAAACAAACATGAGTATTAAGCCTTTTCATACCTTTTCACTGACAATCTTGACTTCCTTCACGGACTCTTTGGATTCAAACATGTATTAATTTTATTACTAGAATGAAATTTGATTGTATGAGAAAAAGACAAATTCAGAACAATAAATGATTTGTCTAATAAAGAAGAGCAACTCATTAGATCTGATGAAAATTAAGAGGTCTGTTTTCATCAGTGTTTCAAACTTTTGCTATCCAAAAGGAATCAGTTTAGAGATGTTGTCATAGAAACATCTGGTTAGTGGGTTAAAAATGTTTAGAATGTGCTTGGTCTCGGTATACTTACTTTATTTCGGCTAGCTGAGCCTTTTCTTTAGAATAAATTTTTCTTGGTTACTTCCATACAACAACTAGTGTCCTATGAAGACACTCATTATTTTAATCTGGATGCCCAATCTGGCAACCTGTGTGAGTCAATCTTCAACCTGAGAATTCTGCTAGGTGGGCAATTGTAAAAGAACAACAACAAAAAATTGAAGTCAGGCCATGAAAACATAGGATTCATTTGTACTCTGGTAATTTGCCAGGGAAAATAGCCTTGGGGTGTGTTTACTGCAGAAGAAAATGAAGCATTTTAATGGATGGGGATTAAGCCTTTGGAAAAAAGAAGGATTCATAACAAAAAATCCCCACCTCTTATCCAAACTTCCTGTGACCTGAAACAAAATATCCCAAGGAACAGATACTGTTGAAAGTTTGTTAGTGATGGTTGAAAGGGAACGACATTCCATAGATGTGGAACAGAATAATATTTGCCAAATGGAAATCTTAAGTCGCTGTTTTCTAGTGGTTAAAACTCCAAGAGTTTAAAAACTGACTCTGTTGGTCTAAATATAGTTCCTAACTTGCCAAACTCTTTGGGATAATAAATAGATTGCATATGTGCATATACAAAAGTAGATGATAACAGATAAGAATGTGAATTCATTTAGACCACCTTAACTTTATTTTTGAGCACCATAAGTTCTCTGCTTTTGTTATTTGGATACTTTCAAAGTATTGGGGAAATATTAAAAAAATAATAATGAAAAAAGGCAGGAAGATGACTTTATTGACAGTTTAGAAATCATGCAATAGACTTTCTTGACTTTACTCTCCCTGCAGTTATGGTCCTCTGCCTCTGTCCTCCTTTACAAAATTCCTTGAAAGAATTATCTATACTGTTTCCAATTCTTCTCTTCCCATTCTTTCTTAAATTCACTTAATGTAAATTGACCCAGACTGATTGGGTACTTAATGATGACCATTCAGAGAAGCAAGTAAATTAGGAATTCACCATTCCTGGGTAGTGCAAATGGAGTCCTGGTGTGGCGCTGTGGATTAATACGCTGGACTGCAAGGCTGGTTAAAACCACAAGGTCGGTGGTTCAAGCTCACCAGCCACTCCTAGGAAACCCTATACAGAGTCTCCAGGAGTTGGAACTGACTTGATGGCACTTATCACTGACAACAAATCATCTTCTGTAGACAGATAAGTTCTACAGATACGTTCTTGGTGGTGTTAAGTGCCGTCGAGTTGGTTCCAACCCCTAGTAACCCTGTATAGGGTTTTTGAGAAATGGCTAGTGAGTTTGAACCATTGACCTGGTGTTTCAAACCGACCTTGAAGTCGAGTGCTTATCCTACAGTGCCACACCACACCTTTTCTATTCTCTATCTGGTAGCGTAGTGGTTACGAATCAGGCTGCTAACCTCAAGGTCGGCAGTTCAAAACTACCAGCTGCTCCGAAGGAGAAAGATGAGGCTTTTTGCTCCCATAACGATTTGCAGCCTCGGAAACCCTGTGCAGGGTCACTATGAGTCGGAACCAACTCCATGGTACTTAGCAACAACAACAACAACAACATCTAAAGATTATAATGAAAGAAGGAAACCCAAAAAACCCTATGGAGCTCTTCTACTCTGTACCATATGGAGTTGTTGAGTCTCAATTAACCCGATGACAGCAGTCTTCGTTTAGTTTATTCCTCTACAATTTCACTGCCAGGTTATAAGGAAAGCATGATTCAAAATAACTTCTCACACATGGACAACATTCATTAGCAAGCAGGCACAAAAAGGGAACAGACGTTTCAAATCTTGATCTTTCCATGTGTCTGACCACAGCTTCTTTGAAAGTATCATTAATGCAAATATAACAATATTCAGATAACCAGTATCCTCTAATTTCAAAGTTAGACATGGGACCAAATTGGGGGTTGTGATGAGGTTGCTATCCCAAAACGTACAGGACATGCTTGATTTTTACGCCCTCTTTTTGCAAAGTGGAGAGAGATATGTTAGGCCATTCACATGACTTTGACTGTCATTAATTTCACCTATGAAAACCCATTCAAACATTCATTATGTTTATAAGCAATGTCTTTGGGTTTAATCATAGATGAAAATAACTGATATGATTTCAGTAGCTCTTTCTGTAGCGTGAGCTTTCTGACTAGACCATACTGAAGTTCATATTTCAAATCAACACTTAAGACTGTCTAACAAGGGTAACTTAAATGATACAGGTTTATATCAGAATGCCAATGCTAAGTATTTTAATGTAAATTAAAGACTTAATAATATTGCTCCCATATGTCTTTTAAGGAGCCCTGTTGATGCAGTGATTAAGCACTTGCTTACTAAAAGAGAAGGCCAGTGGTTCAAACCCACTAACTGTTTTATTGGGTAAATATGTGGCAGTCTGCTGTTGTAAAGACTTACAGCCTTGGGAACCCTACAAGGTAGTTCTACCCTGTCCTATAGCATCACTATGAGTTTAAATAGACTCAAAGTCCCATCTTTTGCTTCTATTTCTTTATAAGAAACTGGTCTTGTCAACTATACCACTGACTTCTCAATACTACATCCAGTGGTCAATTATCAATCTTCATCTTAACTGACCAAGTAGCAGCATTTGATATAGTGGATCACTCCTGAAAACCTTTCTTGATTTCTAGGACACCACACCAACCTGGTTTTAAGAGTGTTCCTTTCTCTCAGGTTTCTCCTTAGATCTTGGACTTCCCAAGGACTGAGTCCTTAGACCTTTTCTATTCTCTATCTCTTCTGCTTTTTTTGTGATCATATCCAGTCTTATGACTTTAAACGCCTATTGTAAGTTGAGGATCACAAAATTTGTGTCTATAGAGGGGTCCTCTCCCTTGAATTTCAGGACCACATATACAACTATCTACCAGACTCATACAGTAGGTTATATAGCATATAGCTCACATTTAATGTTTCCAACACTGAACTCCCTATTTTCCCACTGACGTAAAATCCCTCTACTCCATCTGTAGTATTTTCTATCATCAAAAATGACTAATCCCCAAATGCCCAGTTATCTTTTTCCTCTCTCACATCTTAGGCAAATTCAGCAGCCAGATATGGCACTGTAGGATGAACATTGGACTGCTTAACCACAAGGTCAGTGGTTAAAACTGAAATGCCTCTCCTTGAAACTTTATACAGGACTCATACTCGCTATGAGTCTGACCTGGCTCGACAGACAGTACATAGCAACAATAACCTTGTAAGTGAGGTCTCAAGGGTGATGCAAACAGTTAATGCACTTGGCTGGTAATTCAAAAGCTGGAGTTTCAACTCCATAAAGAAGCACCAGGAAAGAAAGTTCTGGCAATTTACTTAAAAAACAACCACTAAAAACCTTATGGAGTACAATTCTACTCTGACACACATGGGGTCACCATGAGTGAGAATCAACTCAACTTATCTTTTAAATATGAGAGGAATTTAAACAGTATTGCTGCTAGTGTTCCAGTTTATGCATGCACAGGTTTATTCTAAATGATCCATGTTAAACATAGCTTTGTGATCAGCAGATAGCTTCAGACAAATTCTCTAAGTGATATACTTGTTTTAGTTTCACTTGTTAAGTGCTGTTGAGTCAGTTCTGACTCATAGACCCTGTACAGGGTTTTCAAGGAGCAACTGGTGGGTTTGAACTGAAGATCTTGTGGTTCTCTGTCGAGTGCTGATCCTACAGTGCCACACCAGGAGTCCATTGTTGTTGTTGTTATGTGCTGTGGAATTGGTTCCGACTCATAGTGATCCTGTACAGGGTTTCCGAGGCTGTACAT
>NW_006411956.1:0-9478 GCF_000296735.1 Chrysochloris asiatica
TTTCAGAGTCTCCTCTGACATCCATTTTGACCTTTTCCTTCTTTCTTGTCTTCTTAATGATTTTTTGCTCTCTTCCTGTATGATGTTCTTGATGTCATCCCACAACTCTTCTGGTCTTCGGTCTTTGGTGGTTAATGCATCAAATCTGTTCTTCAGATGCTCTCCTTAATTCAGGTGGGATAAATTCAAGGTCATATTTTGGCTCTCGTAGACTTGTTTTCATTTTCTTCAGCTTCAGTTTGAATTTTCATATGAATAATTGATGGTCTGTTACACAGTCTGCCCCTGACCTTATCTTCACTGATGATATGGAGCTTTTCCATCTTCTCTTTCCACAAATGTAGTCAATTTGATTTCTATGTGTTCCATCTGGTGAGGTCCATTTGTATAGTCATCTGTTATACTCAAATATAGTCTAGCTTAACTAGTAAAGAATGTCTGTCTTGAGCATTATGCTGTTGTTTTTTTGTTTAAAAACTTTTTATTGTGAATTGAATAAAGGTTTACAGAGCAGATCATCAAGTTTACATTCAATAAATCATACCCTTCATGTCATTTCAATGACTGCAACCATGTAACATCAGTTAGCCCACTTCCTCCCTGTGATTCTTATTTCCATTCCACCATCCTTCCCAATCCTTCTGAACTTCGGGAAATGCTGTCATTTTGATCTTGAATGGTTGAGCACTCCAGAGTGAATATACCTCACTAGTGTTATTTCCCCCCCTATATACCTACCTACTGCTTGGCCAGGAGGGTGGGTTCAGTTCTAGGCCTGAAGGGCAACCAAGGACCATAGTTTTGGGTTCCTCCTGTCTCTTTCTGACCAGTAAGTCCAATTTGTTTTTTTGTGTGTGGGATTTTTTTTGAGCTTTGTTTTGTATTTTTTCCACTCTATTCAAGACCTTCTAATATGATCCATTTCAGAACAGTTGGTAGGGTAGATAGGCACCATCTAGCTCTTCTGGTCATGAGGATGTGCAACTGATGGTCACATGTTCCATTAGTCCATTGGACTCATTGATTCCAACCATCTTCAGTTTTCATCACTCGTATTTCCTCTTCAAAGGGGAAGACCAATAATTGTACCTTAGATGGCTGCTCATTAGTTTTTAAGACCCCACTCACTACTCACCAAAGTAGGATATAAAACATGGTGTTTGTGGGCTATGTTATGCCAATGGACCTTGATGTCCCTCAAGACTATGGTCCTGAGCCCCCAGGGCTAGCAACTCATTACCTCAAGGTCACTTCAGTGACTTCTTAAGTGACTATTTTAAGTCATCCTGTTGCATAGTGAAACCAGTTTACTAGGTATGTTTTCCACATGAAGTGGATTTGTGTCCCAAGACGGCCTCTTTTCAGGGAATGAGAAAACACCAGTAGCAAATGTTTGTGATCTATTCATAAAATAAGAGCACAGATTGCATTCTAAGAATTAGTATTCAAGTCACAATGAAAGAAAGAAAGAAAATCTTCTGGGAAACTGAAAGAAACATTTTGGTAAATTAGGCTTGGTTGTTCTTAGTTGTCATCAAGTCAGCCCCAACACATGTGACCCCATGCACAATGGAATAAAACACTGTGCAGTATTGTGCTACCCCCAAGACTGGTTGTGGATTAGACAATGTTTTGTTGTGATACATAGGGTTTTAATTGATTGATCTTTGGAAGTAGATTGACAGAGCTTTCTTCCCTGTTTCCTTTGGTCTGAAAGCTCTGCTGAAATTTGCTTATGTACATAGCAACATGCAATCCACCACTGACAGACCAGTAGTGGTTGCACAGAAGTTTTACTGTTGACAAAGTGACTTTTGTTTTATTTAGTGACACTGGAAGAATTTAGCCACTCAAGGTGTAACTAAAAAGTCCTGAAATCTTAATCCCATTCTATCTCTTGTATTAATAGTGGACATTTGCTTGCATTTCTGTGTACTTAGTGACCTTGGAGGCACCCTGATTGCAAGTAGCACCATTCACTGCTCTAGATCTGCTGACAATGGATGAAGAAGACGGTGGATACCTAAGCAGCTTTGAAGCAGGAGAACATCACAGAGCAAATTGTTGGAGGACAATACCAAGTACAAGGTCAAATGATGTGGTGATAGGCAGACACACAGAAAACCACCCAGAGAACACTGGCCTAAAGCAATCCATACTGGAGGATTATTTTAAAACCACAATGTTTGGCAAACTAGGAAATGAAGACAGAGGTGATTATCATGGCAGATTCAGCAAACAGCAGCTGGAACCAAAGTAGCCCAAGGACAACCCTGAGCATGGAAAAAATACTTCCAGTCAGACATTATTCTCTAGAGTTAGGTCACACATACAGAAGGTCACCAGTGAAGTGAAGAACAATATGAGTTGGAGTACATGTATATCTTTGAAAAGCAGAAATAATGCTCTCTATAGGAGCTCTGGTAGCGTAGTGGTTACGAATCAGGCTGCAAACTGCAAGGTCAGCAGTTCAAAACTACCAGCTGTTCCTCAGGCAAAAGATGAGACTTTCTGCTCCCATAAAGATTTACAGTCTCGGAAACCCTGTACAGGGTCGCTATGGATCGGAACTGACTCGATGGAACTTAACAACAACAACATACACAAACACATGAGTCATGGTTAATGCGCCAGACTGCAAAGCCGTTTGAACTGCAAGGTCGGCAGTTCAAGCTCACCAGCTGCTCCTCGGAAACCCTATACAGGGTGGCTATGGGTCAGAACTGACTCGATGGCACTTCACAACAACAACATGAACAAACACTTATTTCAAAATCCTCCTAGAGGCAATTCTTTTCATAAGCTGTGACTCAAACATCCTCAAGTTGGACGCTTCCTTTTTCTTCACTAGTGGCCTTCTGCTTGGTGATCACATCAGAGGGTCTCGGTACCTCAGCTTTGATATTTTCTCTTCTTTGGCCATCTCTCTTCCATGTAGACCCTTTGTCTTATTGCCTCAACTGAAATCTGTCTCTGCCCTGAGAGCACTGCTTCTCTTACAGCCCTCGTAAGGATTGTTCCACACCCTACGTACTCAAGATACGGGGGTGAGGGCAGCCTTTTCCTCAGACCCTGGTGCTGCATACAAACAATTGTATAAACATGGCCGCTTCTCTGAAGCCCAGGCCTTGATATTGTTGTCAACTGGCCTCCTGGACACCTCTACTCATTTGGTTTACCTCCTAGCTCATAATATCCACACCCCACACCGTTCCCCCCAACACACACACATACTATACTCCTACCATCCTCCTAGGAGATGTTGTTCTATTCAACACTGGTCACTCAGTTCCTTAATCTAGTCCACCACTTCCAATACATACTTCCTCAGTTGTACTCTGGACTTTGACATCTCTTACACCTTCAATTCTGATCATAACTACTCCTCACTGCACTGTTTGCTCACCTACTCTGCACCTCAACCTCACTGAGACCCATAGTTCCCTGGTTTCTATTTTTCCTTATGTACCAGTTTACTCTTGTCTTTGTTTCCCTTTCAAGCCATATTAGATTCCATGGTTCATTATTTCAGTCACTGTCTTGCCAATGCCTAAACTTGTTGTTAAGTGCCATTGAGTCATTCTGACTCATAGCAACCCTGTATAGGGTTTCCAAGGAGTGGCTCATGAGTTTGAATTGTTAACCTTGTCCTATGGTGCCACATCAGGATCCTACCCTAAAATTATGGTCAAATTTGTCCTTCTAACACACCCATCTGTAAATAAACCTAATCCTAGAAGGGATCAATGTATGCTTTCCTCATGTCTCTTGCCAAGCAGGAAAACATAACTAGCATAACCCCTCCCTACCCTAGCAAAGTCTTTGTGTGGTCATCACCTCATCTGACTACCCCCTTAGGAATACCACTCTCCTTCCCTTGCCCACTCACTTTTTAGTCTCTGAAAGATCAAGTAAAGCTTCTCCCACTCTCAAAATGTTGAGCCTCCAATTCATCATCACTCTAGGTTGATGTCTTTGTCTCCTCCTATTTCACAAAGGAATCAAGTCCTCAGGTGGGACAACCTTACTTCCTGCAACCTGCACCTGTAAACCAACTTGCACCTGTACCTCCACCCATCCTTAGTTTTTCCCTCCTCACACACAGAAAAAAAAATCCCTTCCTCTAGAATGGTCATATCTCTTTCCTGTGTCCTAGATCCTAAGCTTTACAGAAAAGCTATGATCCAGCTTTCCTATCATTGGCCTGTTTCTTTCTAATGAGTTCATTTCAGCAGCATCTAAACTTGCTATGGTGGTGGTTGTGTACCACCAAGTTGGCTCTGACTCACAAACGGTCTGTATAGGGTTTCTGAGACTGTAACTCTATGGAAGCAGAAAGCCTCATCTTTCTCCTGAGATGACACTGGTAGATTCAAACTGCTGACCTTGTGGTTATCAACCCAGTTCATAATCCACTGTACTACCTGGGTTAGTTGCTCTCATTCTAATATAACCTATTCCGGCACTAAAAATTTTCTTCTGGGTCCCACTCTCTTTCTCTCCTTCCCTTCACAACCAAATTGATTGGAAGATCTGAGCACAATCGTGGTAGTTGTTGATCCTTATTCAATACCTATAAACTTTCTCCAATCTGAGTTTCTCCTCTACTCCTCTATTAAAATCTTCTTACTAAAATATCAGATGGTCTTCATGCCCTAAATCTCACGGACACTTCTCAGTCTCACATTTCATAACCTCTTAGTAGACTTCAGCAAAGCTGAAATGTTCCTCCTTTTGGAAAAATGACCTTAAAAAAATATATCCAAGGTATCCTTGTTTTTTTGTTTTTTTTTTTATGCTTATCTGGCTTTCTTCCCCTGCTTCCTTTTCCAGATTTCCCTCTTCTACCCAACCTTTAAGTAATGAAGTTTCTCAGATTCAACCTTGAAATTTCCACTTTTTTCAGTCTAGCACTGAACTTCTAACCACCAGGTCTGCGATTCAAACCCTCCAACTGCTCCTTGGAAATCCTATACAGGATGGCTATGAGTTGGGACCAACCTAATGGTGTTTAACAACACCAACAACATTCTCTCCCTAAATCAACTCATTCACTTTCATGGCCATATCTCTATATCGACTTTTCTCCAATCTTCCATCTCTGAATAGCTCTACTTGGATGTCTCACAAGCACACCATACTCAGTTTGTTTAGATCTAAACTTGTGGTCTTTCCTCTGTGCTGGAGACCTTGCATCTTCCCTTCCAGAATGTAATGTAAGATCTCCAGGCTAAGTTGGTTGATTATATTCACTTGTTCCATTGTTGTCTGACTTCCACTTGGATTTTACCATTGGGAATCCCTGGAATAAGATTGGAAGTAAGGGAATGAGTATGATAAAGATGTTTATTCCTTAGCTTCCTCTCTGTGAGGCTGTCACAGCCTCGTTGAGTCTCTTAGCTGAAGATAACTGTCCCTCTTAATTGAACCTCCTCTACATGACTCTCTCTATTTATACTTTGTTGTTGCTGTTAAATGTCATTAAGTCAGTACTGACTCATACCAACTCTATGTACAGAACAAACCACAGTCTGATCCTGTGATATCTCACAATCCTAACAATGCTTGATCTAATAGATGTAGTCACTCTATCAACCGTCTATCTCATTGAGGGTAGTCCTTCTTTTGTTGACCCTCTACTTTACCAAGCATGATGTCCTTTTCCAGGAACTGGTCCCTCCTGATGATATATCCAAAATACGTGAGATGAAGTCTCATCATCCTGGCTTCTAAGGGACATTCTGGCTGTACTTCTTCCAAGACAGATTTGTTTGTTCTCTTGGCAGTCCATGGCACTTTTAGTATTCTCCTCCAACACCACAACTCAAAGGCATCAATTCTTCTACGATCTTCCTTATTCACTGTCCAACTTTGGATACAGTCATGAAAATGACTGTAGCAATCTTTCCTTCCTAGAGCTGACAGGAACTCACTCTCAGGAAATGGCAGTCAAGCTTTCCCATAAGACTTAGTATTTTAGTGTCTAATTTGGATCCTTTAATCAGTTGCAACATCTGATAATAGAAGGGTAACTTGTGCCTAACTAACTCTTTGCCAAAGACAATTATAAATTATAAAAACAAAACAACAGTAACAAAAACCTGTCTTAAAGTTCTGCAAAGCAACCAAAACGGTTTGGTTTTGCAGACCAAAAGTGAACCCTTGAAAAAAGAGAATTCTGTTGGGTGAAATCCACATTTATTAGGCTTTTCCTGTGGCCGCACTCCACTTCCTTTTGTGCCTGAGGCTCGATTCAAGCAGAAAGTGGCAATCGTATTGAGCCTAGGAAACACACGTTGGAGGTTGGGACTTCCAGAGCAGCTTGAAATTAATGGAGGGGAAGCCGCAGAAAGGAAGAAGCCTCAGTCAGAGGTAGAGTTCCCAAATCGGCAATATTAAGGAGCCCTGGTGGCACAGTGAATCTGTGGCTGACTCCTGAACTGTGCATTTGCAGGGTGAGGCGCTAGGAATCCAAGAAAAAGAAAAAGCTGGAAGGATGAAAAAGCTTCTGCCTTGTGCTGGAGAGCCAGAGCTTGGAGTCTAAGTTAGAGAAGCTTGGTAGATACTTAAAGCTTCCGTTGAGTCACTGAAGGGCACATTTTAGGAGCAAGGGCCACTTCCAGGACTAAAGACTATGCCCTAGAAGGTAGGGCAAAATCTAAACAGTCCCACATGAATAAAGTCTAAAACGAAGTCTCCACAATACCACCAGGCAATTGTGACTATTTAAGTTTAATTTTATTTAAAACGAAATAAAATTTAAAAGGTAATTTCTCAGTCATACTAGCCACATTTCAAATGCCACATATGGTTTGTGGCTGTTATACTGGACAACATAGATTATAAACAGTTTTATCATTAGAGAGGTTCTATTGGATGGCACAGAAATTCTACCATTCCAGAGAATCAAGGCAATATACAGTAATGAGCCTCATCATGAGTGTTTGGGCAATGTCTGACCCATATACATCCATAGACCCATAAGGTTAACAATAATAACAGTAAAACCCAAACCCACTGCCACTGAGTTGACTCTGACCTATATCCAACAACCCTGTATGACAGAGAACTGTCCCCATAAGGTTGCCAAGGTTTCCAGTGTTTACAGAAGCAGACTGCCACATCTCTCGCCTATAGAGTGGCTGGTGGATTCTAACACTGACCATCTGGTTAGTAGCTGGACACTTTAACAACTGTGCCACCAGGGCTCCTTAAGGTTATAATTGTTGTTGTTAAGGTTATAATAGAATTCTGAAATTCCAGTTGGAGAACAGGACAGAATAGACAGAGTTTCCCACATGCAACATGTTTACCTCATGTCTATTGTACACAAAGTGATTGTGCTGCCAGGCATAGAATGGTACCACAGGCATATAACCTATAATACCTATGTCTTGATAGTCATCCACGCCTATTTATTGGCTTACATATGCACTATACTATACTTTCTATCTAATAAATGTAACAGTGTTTAACAGTGTATACTTTAAAGTCTTTGTATGGCATTGTGGGTTAATGCACTGGACTGCAAAGTCGTTTTGAACTGCAAAGGTTGGTGGTTCAAGCTCACCAGCTGCTCCGTGGAAACCCTGTACAGAGTCACTATGGGTCAGAACTGACTCGGCAGCACTAAACACCAGCAACAACTTCGACTTACAGGCATCAACATCTATCTTGTGGATGGCACATCTCTTGAGTGCTGCAGTATTATCTTAGAAAATATTACTAGGAAGTGCATCATAGTATCTCCCAGACAGCAGAGCCAGTGCTAGTGAATGCAGAAGCAAGAGGAAAACAGGAAGTAGCAATATGAAACAAAACGTTATTAAACGCCCCTGAAGGTGGAAATCTATTGCTTGTGATTTAGACTTGTCCCACTCAGCAATCATGACGATCCTCAAAAGTAGAAAAAAAAAAAAAAATTCCAAGTTGTCAAGAATCAGTGCCACTTAAAGCTACAAGGCTAATGAAAATTCTAGAGGGACCTATGTCAAAAATTGCTAATGACATAGATGGAGGATCGAACAAAAAAGCAAATCCCTTTCAGCACATTGACAATCACTGCTAAGGTACAAAATTGGTTAAAGATGCTTAAAGAAAAAGTAGGACCATACTATGATATGGTGATATTCACACAACCTCCAAATTACATAACATCCTATTCATAGACTATATCCTGGACGTTAAGTGCTACATGACTATACTAGTAATTTCAGTGCTTGCTGGAACAAATGTCTGCTTTCTTCTGAGGAAGATAGCAAAAATACCAAGTCTCTTCACCATCCATAATGCTTGGGATACACTTTAAAAAACACTAAATGTTGTAAGAAGCAAGATATCCCATAGTGAAAATAAATAATAAATATAGACCCATAGGTGACCCAGATATTTAAATTGACAGACAAGGACTTAATAACTATGATTACTAAATTGAAGAATCTATAGGGAAAGGTGCATCTAATAGGTGAAAGCAGTTCTGGTATGGGACTGTGGGGTAATGTGCTGGACTGTAAAGTTGCTGTTGAACTGCAAGATCAGCAATTCTAACTCACTAGCTGCTCCTCAGAAACCCTATACAGGGTTGCTATGGGTTTTAACTGACTCAATGACTCTTAACATCATCATCATCAATAGGTGAAGAGATGGAAAATCTCAAGAGAGATGTGGGAACTTTAAAAAAAGAACCAAAGAAGGTCGTGGTTTCATGGGACATCCCAGATAATAGGCTTAGTAATGTGTTTAATGGTTCTGGTCTATCTCCTGGTTTACTGCATAGTGCCTGGGGTCTTAAAAGTGGCCATCCAAGGCATGACAATTGATCTCTATTTGCCTGGAGCAACAGAGGAAGGAAAGTCAGGTGTAGGAGATGGATATGGAATGTTAGGTGAATTGCCTCCATGAGCAACTGCTTACTTTGTCAAGAGACCAGAAGAACTGGTTGGTAACTGTTACCATCACTGGACATTTTCATTAAAGATCCTACATAAGAATCCTGATCTAAAGGGAAAGGGAAAATTCAGAACAGAATTTAAACTTTTCATGAACTCCAGGTTTTGGAGACCACAGAGGCCGAATGAACCCTCAAACTGTTGCTGTGAGATCATCTTTAAACCTTAAACCAAAAGTATCGCCTGAAGTCAAACGTGTGGTTGTTAAGCACCTCAAGTCGGCTCCAACTCATAGTGACCCTGCATAAGGTTTCCTAGGAGCAACTGGTATGTTTGAACTGCCGATTTTACAGTTAGCAATATACTGCTTATCTTACAGAGCCATACCAGAACTCCTACTCAAATATGTTGTTGTTGTTGTTGTCAGGTGCCATTGAATCAGAACCGACTCGTAGCAACCCCATGCACAGCAGAACGAAACAATGTCCGATCCTGGGCCAACCTCACTACCGCTGCCACACTTGACGCCATCAATGATGCCACCTGGCCAATCCATCTCGTTAGGGGTCTTCCTCTTTTTCTCTGACCCT
>NW_006411957.1:0-1014 GCF_000296735.1 Chrysochloris asiatica
GAACAAATTTGTACTGCAAGTGTTAAAGTCAGAATGCTCCTTACAAGTGAGGATTGCAAATCTCTAGTACTTTGAACATGGTAGAAGAGATCAGTCTCTGGGGAAGGATATCATGACTGGTAAAGTCAATGAAAAAGATAAACATGGATTGACACACTGGCAGCAGCAGTGATCTAAAACATAACAATTGTGAGGAGAACTGAGGTCCTGGAAATTTTTCCTTCTGATGTGCAAAGCGTTGCTTTGAGATGGAACTAGTTGACATTTGACAACAACAAAACATCTAGACCTAACAATTTCTTCCTAAGGATTAGCACAATAGTTATTTACCAAGAATTGTTTCTTGATTTTAAATGTATGTGTTAAATTAAATATTTTATTATGATAATGTGATATTATTTAGGTAAATATATTCACTATAAATCCTTAGTGACCCTGTCCACCATTGTCTAAAATTAGCTTGAATGCCAAATAAAATTTTAGTTAATCCACACACACAAAAAAAAATACAAAGGCATAGCTTCCAGAATCACAACACACAAGCCACCACAGTACGACACACTGACAGATGAGTGCTGGGTCAGCAGGTTAATCATATGTGATTATAACAACATCTACAGGAGTGTTTAACCAAACTGCTCACTGGTCGCTATAGCCTAGTCAAGTTGACAAGTAAAATTAGGCAGTATAACTATGTATCACTTAATGAAAACTCAACTGTACAGATATACTTTGGACTTCATAGTGAGTCATTTTGTATGCCTATTGCCAAAATACCACTTAATTTTCAGGCTGAACTTTTTTTATTTCTGTAGTTATGATAATGTTCATTTAAAAATTGGATTTTCTAAGGCTTCATCCAAAGAAAAGAATTGGTCAGCACATTTTTATTGGAAATATGAAAGGTTGAATTCTTCTTGTGTCTTCCGTTTAGGAAGCCATTCATTCACTGAACAAATCTTTATCGAGATCCCACCATTTGCAGCTAACACTCATCGGTCAGTTTGTAGTACT
>NW_006411957.1:2769-3978 GCF_000296735.1 Chrysochloris asiatica
AGTAGTCATTTTCTCTTTAAGAATTTTTCTGTTTCTCAAGATCATTGGAAAGATCTAAGTTAGACTTTGAAAATTCGTAATCTCTGGGAGGTACTGAATGCTGAAATCGCAGTGAGGATTTCGACATTGCCTGAATTAAATGAAGCAGATTTGGAAAGTAAATTTCATGTGATCTTTTGAAGGAAGTTTCCTTTTATTAACACATTGTTAGGTAAGAAAGTATGCCTTTATTCCTTAACTGTGGGAATAGAGAAGTGTGATCTTTTAATTTGACTAAAAGAAAAACAAGTCCTGAGTAAACCTATCAAGAGAAATCATAAAGGAAAGTTAGTGACGGATTCTTTAGAATGTCTACTTCTTAATAAACATTTCAACAGCCTAATTATATGCTTAAATTTTATCATTTTCTGATGGAACAGTTTGAGCAACAATGGTGGAATATGAACATATGCAGATTTGAGACTATTGCTGGCTATAACAAAAATACAGAGCAGACTGGTCAATGTTCCTGAGTGATGGCTTCAGTGATTTCTCTAAGCTGTAGTTCTTTCTTGGACCTTATGTGGTTTGTAGAGCCCTCTTGTGGTGCTGTAGGATAAGCACTGGACTTGTAACCATAGGTTATGGGTTCAAACCCACTAGCTGCTATTATACAGGGTCACTATGAGTAGGAATCAACTTGATGACAGTTAACAATAATAACAACATGTGCTTTATAGCTCTCGTGGGTTTTCTTTCTTCAGGGATTGAAATTTGAGAGGACCCCACTATTATTAAGAAGCTAGCATTAGACTGGTTCTCAAGCTTATCAAACTATTTTCCCAACTGCCCATTACATGTTGAAGGCTCTCTCAAGCCAAATCCCTTTAAGGTGGCAGGTGAAGATTGGAAGAAAAGACTTTATTTCCTCATTTAATTAAAACAGTTGTAATGATGATGAGAGGGAACAAGTAGAAGGTCATCCTTAGGAAGCTGAATCCCTTATAGGTGCAGTAAATGATAAATGCTGCTGTTCTTCCCTTGCTTTTGAAATTACAAATAATTTATTATCATTGGATACAGTGGTGCATAAGTGCCTCCAGCGCTGCATCAGTTTGTTGAAAGGTTTCAATTAGTATTCCATCAATTCCAGGAACCTTATTCTTTGCCAAAGCCTTTGGTGCACCTTGGATTTCTTCTTTCACTACCATTGGCTCGTCATCATATGCT
>NW_006411957.1:4985-6266 GCF_000296735.1 Chrysochloris asiatica
TCACCATTTGACCTAGCCTCTATGGCTTGATAATCAGAACTTAACTAGAGAAAGATAAATAAAAATAATAATTTTTGATAAAGGAAATAAGGGTAAATTGCTACAATTGGATGAGCTTGACCTATACTCATGGAGGTAGTAACTCTAAATACCAACAGAGAAGGAAGGAGTCTTTACATCAAGTATAAATGCTATCCACTCTGTACACAGGGTAGATAGGGATGGGCAACTTAGACATTGGCTGCCTAAAATGAGGGAGTGATGAAGGCACGAAGTGACTGGCTTACAAGGTTTCAAGATGGAGTTTAGTTTAAGAGTGTGTGGGCCAAGAAAGAGTCCCTACTGAATAGTTTTCATCTTGTCTAGATGGGTCTGGTGAAAAGAGATGGAGATAAGATTCTTAAGATTCAATAGTGAGTAACTGTTACCATAACTAATTGCGACTGTCACAATTTTAAAGGTAGAAGTTTTGTAACAAAAATGGGTGAGTAGTTAATCTTACAGTCCAGAAGCAGAGGGGATCCTAGGACTATCAAGGAAGAAGATCACAAGCAGAATGCGAGACCCTATCCAGAGAAGCAGCGACATCTGAGACGGAGGCAGAGATGGGGAAATGGAGAGAGGGAGCCAGCTGAGCTGAAGACTCTAGATTCATGGGAAGGGAAGGGACTAAGAGCTGGTGGACAGGAGGCAGACTTGCAGAATGTACCCTTTGGTGGTGTAAATTATTATATATGCCTGAGTGTTTAAAAAAAAAAAAGAGGTAAAGTGAATAGAGAGAAATACTGTTATCTTATGGTACGTGGAAGGGATTATAATCATTGTAATGAAACAAGGTGTTTGTTGAATGCAAAACTAATGATCTGCCCTGTAACCTTTCACTCAATTCACAATAAAAACTTAAAAAACAAAAACACTAAATGCCAGTGGGAGAAATCATAACAAAGAAAAGAGGGTTATTAAATACTGAAATATCACCAAGACTTCTCATTTCTTTTTTAAGGTGATGATGAAATAATTTAACTCCTGACTGTCATCTCATTCCATGATCCACAAAATTAATTGTACCTGAGCTTCGTAACTGAAAACAGTTTGTGCTTCTAGAATCTTAAAGTGCTTTGAATTCTTAAAAGTTGTTTCCGCTTCATCCAGGCTGTTTCTCTTTTGTTTTACATGCTAGGTTATGTTAATACAGGTTGAGTGTATAGAGTAATAAGAACTCTATCACTTCAAGTGTTTTATCCTTTTGTTTAGTATATATTATCTCTTGTTTTAAAACTC
>NW_006411957.1:7011-7887 GCF_000296735.1 Chrysochloris asiatica
TTGATCTAAATAGTATAGGTCTGCTAATACCTGATGCAAACCAGATAAATTCACAAGAAAAAGGTTTTTGTTGTTAAGTGCCATCGAGTCAATTCCGACCCATAGTGACCCTGTCTGTATAGGGTTTCCAAGGAGCGGCTGGTGAGCTTGAACCAACGACCTTGCAGTTCAAACGACTTTGCAGTCTGATGCATTAGCCCACAGCACCACACAAGGTAGTAATGGAAAATAGCAAATTAGTATGGTTAGTACTGAGTGGTCACGGAGAATTATGATTATTGCTATTTTTAAACTCTGGCATGTATTCTTTAGTGATTCTGCATTACTTAAAAAACAGAAGTAGAAAAATGCTTTTACTTTTAATTATGAAAAATTTCAAATACATGCAAATTATATCAAATAATATAGTTGTTGTTCTTGTTACATACTGTTGAGTTGGTTCCAACTCATACTGACCCTGTACTGTATTTCCAGGGAGTGGCTGATGAGCATGAACTGTGTTTGGACTGACCTTGAGGTCCAGTGTTGTATCCCACAACGCCACACCAGGACTCCTAAATAATATAATAATCCATGTGTGTTCATCACTTAGATTAAAAACTTTCTAATTTTCTTCCTTTTTTGTTTTCTCTATACCCCTTCTACTCTCTTGTTGCTAGATTATTTCTCTTATTTTATGCTCAATTTTATAGGTAAAATTTACATACATTGAAATGCAAAAAATGAGCTGTATTGTTTTTGGTAAGCAAATATTGTGAAATACATGTTTATGATAGTGCAGCTTGGATCAACTATCAACACTCATGGAAGCAGCAGTCAAGAAATCAAACGACGTATTGCATTAGGCAAATCTGCTGCACAAGACCTTTTTAAAGT
>NW_006411957.1:8613-10716 GCF_000296735.1 Chrysochloris asiatica
AGGTTTTTGTTGTTAAGTGCCATCGAGTCAATTCTGACCCATAGCTATCCTGTATAGAGTTTCCGAGTAGTAGCTGGTGAACTTGAACCGCTAACCTTTTGGTTCAAACTGACTTTGCAGTCCAGCGTGCTAACCCTCAGCGCCACACCAGGACTCCATTTTTGTGGGTAAGTAGTATAATTGGATTTTTTTGTGATGACTAATGATGTTGAGGAGTTCTGGTGTGGTGCTGTACGATTAGACTGATAACCACAAGGTTGGTAGTTCAAACTCACCAGCAGTTCCTTGGAAATCCTATACAGCATTGCTATCAATTGAAACCTACATGATGACACTTAATAGCAACAGCAGTAATGTTGAACATTTTTTCACCTGTTCATTGACTACTTATATATCTTTGTTTGTGAAGTGCTTCAGTCTTCTGCCATTGATTAAAATTCATTATTATTATTGAGGTGTATAAGTTCGTATAGTCTGGGTACAAGTTGCTTGTTATATATATGTATACATTTTACAAACTCATGAGGGAGCTTCCAAAATTTTGCAGAAAATGGAATAAAAATACAATGGAATTTTTCCACAAACTTTTTGAAAGTCCCTTATTTTCTCTTAGTGTGTGGCTTAGTAATTTTCTTGATGTCTTTTTGTGAGAAGTATTTATTTTGAAGAAATTCTCAGTTTTATCTCTTTCTTTTCTAGTTTGTGCTTTTTAGCACTGAGTTGAGAAGCTATTCTCCTATGTTGTTTTGTTTGTTTGTTTTTAATAAAATCTTAGTTTTTATGGTGAAGCCTATTAACTGCCTCACGCTGCCTTTTGTATTGATGTGAGCTAGTGGATCAAAACTTCATTTTTTTCATATGGAATACACATTTATTCCAATGATACATTAGTTATAAAAACTTCTTTCTACATCAACTTACTTTGGCACCTTTGATAGAAATCAGTTGTATGCTTGAGTCTATATGTAGAGCATTTATTCTGTACCTTGTTAAATGTTTTTATGTCAGTATTACAGTGTGTTGAGTGCTTAATCTTTGTAAAGCCTTAAAATTTGATACTTTTTAATCCCATAGCTTTGTCCTTGTCCTTCCTACTCCCTGTTCCAATTGTCCCCCCACCAATTATCTCATCCCAAAACAATGAGAGATTGTTTTGGCTCTCCAGGCCTTTTGCATGTTCATACATATTTTTGATTCAGCTTTTCAATTGCTTACAAAAACAAATAACTATTAGAATTATCATCGGTTTTGCATTGAATTTATAGGTTAAATCATAGAATAATTGACAATAATTTTATAGGGTAATTGATAACAATAATGAATCTTTCAGTTGATGTACATGAAATATTCTTTTCATTGATTTATGTATTTTAAATATACTTAGTTTTATAGGATTCAATATAGAAAATTTGAGTATTCTCATGTATTTTACATCTTTGTTGCTGTTGTGAATGAAATTTAAAATATTTATATTTGAATAGCTTTTGCTATATTTTATATGTCTTGCAAAATAGTATGTTTCATATTTTTCATTCCCTTTTTTTTTTTCTCATTACTTATTTCATTGGCCAGAACCTCTGATTCAAAATTAGTTGGAGAGGAAAATGTTTTTCAGGGGAAATTATTTGGAGTTTTTACCATTAAGTAGATAATATTAGCTGTATGATATTAGTAAATATTCATGATTTGTTTGAAGAAGATGACTTCTGTTTCTTTTTGATTTAGTGTTTTTATATCGAATGATGTTGAATTTTGTCCAATGTTTAGCCATCCATTATTGGTCACTGTGAGTCATAATCAACTTGGCAGGTACATACATATTTTTGGGGTTTTATTGAGACTCCTGGTGTGGCGCTGTGGGTTAATGTTGTGCACTGCAAAGTTGGTTTGAACTACAAAGTTGTTGGTTCAAGTTCACCAGCCACTCCTCGGAAACCCTATACAGAGTCACTAAGAGTCAATGGCCCTTACCAACGACAAGAATTGAGGTGATCATATGTCTTTGCGCATATATATTTTTAATATGGTAAATTACATTTCTTTGATTTTTAGATATATAAGCAACTTTATTTCCCTGGGATATATTCCACATTTAAAAAAAAA
>NW_006411958.1:0-505 GCF_000296735.1 Chrysochloris asiatica
AATTATTGTAGACTTGTCTATTTCTTTCTTCAAATATATTGTAGTTGTTATAGTTAGGTTCCATTGAGTCATTACCGACTCATAGTGACTTTATGTACAGCAGAATGAAACACTGCCCAATCCTGGGCTAACCTCACTACTGTTGCCACGCTTGAGTCCATCGATGCTGCCACTTGGCCAATCCATCTCATTGGGGGACTTCCTCTTTTTCTCTGACTCTCCACCTTACCAAACATGATATCCTTCTCAAGCGACTGGTCACACCTGACAATATGTCCAAAGTATGAGAGATGAAGTTTGGCCATCTTGGCCTTTAAGGAGCACTCTGGCTGCATTTCTTCCAAAATGGATCTATTGATTCTCTTGGCAGCCCATGGCACTTATTCTCCTGTAACACCATAACTCAAAGAGTCAATGCTTCTATAGTCTTCCTTATTCAATGTCCAGCTTTCGCATGCATATGAATTATTGAAAATACCATGGCTTTGGTCATTCACACCTTAGT
>NW_006411958.1:1360-1867 GCF_000296735.1 Chrysochloris asiatica
TTGCTGTATATATTCTGAAGCTGTTTCTTTGGAAGCAAAAATATTTATTATGGTTATGTCATCTTGTTAAATTGTCCTTTTAGTCATGAGATAATAGCCATCTTTATCTATTATGCTGATTTTTGCCTTAAGTTTATTTTATCAGAGATTTAGTACTGCCACTCCTGTTAGTTTTTTATTGCAATTAGCTTGGTATATTTTGTTTCCATCCTTTGACTTTTAATCTGATTTTTTGTGTCTATGTGTAAAATGTGTCTCTTGCAGACAGGATGTTAAGGGATCTTATTTTCTTATCCATTCTGCCACTCTCAGTCTCTTAACTGTTACATTTAATCTGTTTACATTCAGTGTAATTATCGATAAGTATGGTTTAATTGCTGCCATTATGTTGGGGTTTTTTTCTGTGCTGTTGCTGTTTTCTTTGTTTTATGTGTCTTCCTTTGCTGAGTTCATGCTTGTTGTGTTCTTTCTTGTGAGTTTCCTCATAATTTTAATGTTTCCATGTTC
>NW_006411958.1:1967-5174 GCF_000296735.1 Chrysochloris asiatica
TTGCTGTATATATTCTGAAGCTGTTTCTTTGGAAGCAAAAATATTTATTATGGTTATGTCATCTTGTTAAATTGTCCTTTTAGTCATGAGATAATGGCCATCTTTATCTATTATGCTGATTTTTGCCTTAAAGTTTATTTTATCAGAGATTTAGTACTGCCACTCCTGTTAGTTTTTTTATTGCAATTAGCTTGGTATATTTTGTTTCCATCCTTTGACTTTTAATCTGATTTTTTGTGTCTGTGTGTAAAATGTGTCTCTTGCAGACAGGATGTTAAGGGATCTTATTTTCTTATCCATTCTGCCACTCTCAGTCTCTTAACTGTTGCATTTAATCTGTTTACATTCAGTGTAATTATCGATAAGTATGGTTTAATTGCTGCCACTATGTTGGGGTTTTTTTCTGTGCTGTTTCTGTTTTCTTTGTTTTATGTGTCTTCCTTTGCTGAGTTCATGCTTGTTGTGTTCTTTCTTGTGAGTTTCCTCATAATTTTAATGTTTCCATGTTCTTGGATTTTCATTTTCTTAGCATGTTGTGAAATGTTAATTTTCTTTGAGGTTACCTTATAATCCATTAACTTTCCCTCCATTTAGTGCAGTCTATTTTATCCTGTAATCTACCTGACTTTCTCACCATCTGGATCTCTGTTCCTACATGTTTACCTTCTTTAACATTGTAATTGTTTTGATCATAGACTGACCGCCCAGATTCTCTGTTTGTTCTTGAAGTTTTGTTCTGTTCTTGACTCTTTCATTCGTTGTTTTAGCTCTAGCAGGTGCTCGTCTACCTGTTTGCTAGTCTATCTCAGTGGTATTGAGAGATTTGTCTTCAAGTGCACTAGTTCTACCTTCCTTCTATTCTATTCTAGTCCTTTGACCTTTCAGTGTATTGTCCATTTCTGATACTCTATTATTCATCGTTTGGACCTCTTTCTGTAGGTTTTGAATTGTTTCCAATGCTATATCTATCTTATTTGATTGTTCCTGTAGCGCTGTCCTGATTTTTAAATTTTTCTCCCTTTTTATTCTCAACTTCATTATAAAATGTTTTGAAACATTTTATAATCATTTTTCTGAATTCCTTCTCAGGCATTTCCCAACAGATCTGTGTTGGAGGAAATGCAACCAAAGTGCTCCTTGGATGCCAGGATGGCCAAACTTCAGCTCTCATACTTCGGACATATTGTCAGAAGGGAACAGTAGCTGGAGAAGGATATCATATTTATTAAGGTGGAGGATCAGAGAAAAAAGAGGAAGACCTCTAGCAAGATGGAGTGGCAGCATCAATGGGCTTAAGCATGGCAACAATAGTGAGGTTGGCTGAGGATCGGGCTGTGTTTTGTTCTGCTATGCATGAGGTCGTTAATGAGTGGGCACCGACTCGATGGAACCTAAGAACAACAACAACAAATGTGGTTCAGAGTTTTGGAGCTCTGCCCTAAACCTGCTTCTCCTTGTGTTCTGTGTTATTGCTGATGGCAAACTTCACTGCACTTCACCTCTACCCTATATGTCATCAAACCCTGACTCTTTTGTTAGTATTTTAAGAAATGTCTAGCCTCTTGTCTCTCTTTGCCTTCGTGTTGTCTCTTTTCTCTCTTTTTGCTTCCTTTTGCTTCATCCTATTGCTTCTCTGCCTGCTTCTTTCTATTTCTGAAACCTCCATAGAATTTTCTGCATATATCTAGAAACTTCTCAAGTCATGACCCTCCCACTATGCCACAAACTGACTGATAAATCCCTTGTCAGTCATCATCATCATTGTTAAGTACCACTGGGTCAGTTCTGACCCACAGTGACCCTGTTTAGGGTTTCTGAGGAACAGCTGTTGAGCTTGAACCACTGACCTTGAGGTTTAAAGTGACGTTGTAGTCCATCGCATTAACCCATAGCGCTATACCAGAGCCCTCTTGGTAGACCACAGACACTATATTTGCATAGTAAGGCAACAGATACTGTATTGGCATGATGTATAGTCCCTTCATTTGCATAGTTTATTGAACAATCCTGCAAGGTAGAAACCAATCACAGGACAGGTTGCCACATAAGACTAGACAAAAATATTGATTGACTTCCCTGAGTAAACTGTAAAGCTAGAGTTCTTTGTTCTCAAATGAGGCATGTTTCCACTAAAGGACACAATAAGTTTCCAATAAAATTTTAAGCTATTTTTGTTACCTGGCTGTGTTGGGCTTCTTTAGCCAAGGGACCAGCAGACATGGGAATAGTCACCAATCTGTCAAGGAAATGGACTATATATCATCAATATAAGTTAAAGCTACCTTTACACATTGGGTGCAGCAGGGAACATTTTGTTTCATATTCAGGTGATGCGATAGGCCATCCCTTGGCACATTCCTAGACAATTGTAAGAAAAACTGGCCAGCTGTAAAAACCACTGTCTGATAAGGGAAAACACATGCAGACTCTTACCCACCAGGCATGAGTGTGTAGGCCACCAAATAAACCACTCTTATTGACAAAATAAAGTTGTAATGGCCAGTAAAGAGATAGTAGATATCATTCTAACCTAACAGCCAACAGTTATCATTCTTTTAAACCATCAGAATTCATTTAATATAAATTAATTTTTAAAAATTAGTTTTGTACTTAACTATTGAAAAAGTAAATCTATTTATAAAATAGTTGCGACTGTAGGATAATCACTGGAACTCAAACTATGGAAGAAAAACAAGACTTTCTGCTCCCACAAAAATTTATAACCTCAGATACCCTACAGGGCCATTCTGACTTGGAATTGACCATGGCACTTAATAATAAAAAACAAGTTTTTTACTCTTATTTTTCTTTATTACCTTTCATTTTGTTTGTCGGTATTTTATCCCCTTTTGCCAATTTCAGTTAATTTATGACATCATGGAAAGAATAAAGTTTAGAAGACTTGGTTCTTTTTTGGGTATCACCACTATCTAGTGATTTTAACTTGTTTATAATAACCTTCAGTAGGGAAGAGCTGATTCATATAGTAATTGATGAGGTTGTACTAACTAGTAGATCTCTAAAGTAATTTGCAGCATTGAAATGTAAATATTTTCTCTTCTAACCAAGCTTTATACTTATAGCTATGTTTAAATTTTGCTTATAGCAATTGAACTCCCACACAAAAAAAATTATTATTAATTCTAATCTCAAGGATGGCGGTTATAATCCCATTTAGCCATGCGCTCATTTTGTTTTGCTAATGAC
>NW_006411958.1:5789-6399 GCF_000296735.1 Chrysochloris asiatica
GGATTGGAGGAAGACTCATTAACAACCTGTGATATGCAGATGATACAACCTTGCTTGCCGAAAGTGAAGAGGACTTAAAACATTTACTGATGAAGGTCAAAAAATCCTCATCACTGGACCCATAAACAGCATTCTTATCAACTGAGAAAAGATTGAAGTTGTCAAGGACTTCATTCTTGGATCAACTATCAATACTCACGGAAGCAGCAGTCCAGAAATCAACGACATATTGCATTAGGCAAATTTTCTGCACAAGAACTTTTAAAGTGTTGAAGAGCAAAGATGTCAGCTTGAGGACTATGGTGCACCTGACCCAAGTATTGGAATTTTCAATAACCTCATATGCATGCGAAAGCTGTACAGTGAATAAGGAAGACTGGAGAAGAATTGATTCCTTTGAATTACAGTGTTGGAGGAGAATATTGAAGGTGCCAGGGGCTGCCAAAAGAACCAATAGATCCGTTTTGGATGAATGTACCAGAGTGCTCCTTGGAGGCCAAGATGGCCAAACTTCGTCTCATACTTTGGACATATTGTCAGGAAGAACCAGTCACTGGAGAAGGATATCATGTTTGGTAGGGTGGAGGGTCAAGGAGCTCTGGTAGCATAG
>NW_006411958.1:9379-9903 GCF_000296735.1 Chrysochloris asiatica
ATAATTTTAAGAATAAAGTAAAGTGAAATAAAGAAAAGGAGAGGAGAGAGAAGAGACATTATTAAGGTTATAAGTATTTAAAATCTCATTTTTAGGGGGATGTCGTCACAATCTCCTCTTTTCTCCATCTCAGAATCCAAATGTCTTCTGTGCTGGTTCAAGTCTCTTCCTTTATGATGGCCAGCAGTTTCAGAATTATATTAATCCCTCACAGCAGTTAGAAACTCACAATAAGATTCTCAAAAGTCCTAGAATTGTCTTTCATTGCTTAATTCTATCCCTATTGAAAGAATATGACACCTTTGCTTGGCCATCCATGGTAATGAAGTCAGTTAAATGCAAAACACGTGGCCTATAGCAGAATCATTCTTTAAAGAAAACACTGGTATAGATTTTTTCTTAAATGAAAGATAAGGCAAGTTGGCTGCTATTGTTGTTAACGTCTGTTGAGTCAGTTCCAACTCATAGCATACATGTACAAGGTTTCCAAGGCTATATATCTTTACTGGTCACCACTCATCTGT
>NW_006411959.1:0-1027 GCF_000296735.1 Chrysochloris asiatica
AAAAAAACCAGAAAGAAGTATCATGTAATGAAAAAGTGTTTGTCTTAGGGTTGGGCAAACATTAACTATATCAATAGCTGCAGTCTCCTCTGTTGAAACGGACTAGAGTTATCTGCTTGACTTGAAGTACTTGATTCATTTATTATATTTTGAAGGGCAACATGATAAATGAAATTTGAGCTGGATTGATGATGGCACTAGCTGTATTTCAGAGAATGGTTATTACAAGCAAGAAAATAGCATTTCTACTTGCCTGTACAAGCTAAGCAAATGTTTTTGTTCATTTTTTTTTTTGGTATGGAGTCATGCATTACCTCAACAAAATTCGACAATAAATAATTTTTAATGTGCATTGGAATGACTTTTTGACTCCTATCTGTTACCTTCAGAAACCCTCTTCTGACTATCATATGAAAGCTTCCCTTTTATCAAACATGCAAAGCTTGTATTTTCATTTCTTTTACAACAGAGCATTCTATGCTCTGCCCTGTATTAAAATCATTTGATCACTGGTCTGATTTCTTTTTCTAGACTCTAATCTCTTTAAGGGCAGATACAGTGTTTGATGAAATGAGTTCCTATGTAGCCTTTTGCCTTGGTTCCTTAGAAAAGCAGCGTGATAGATTCTCTCCCCCCTCCCCTAAAATCTGAGTTTTATACCCTTTACTCTAGTTTTATACCCTTGAGGGTTTACTACTATGTCTGTTTTGATTGACATTTTCTGGGTGAGCTATAAACAATTTGGTTTGATACTTTTTGTCTGGTGCTAGGCTGCAGTCTGCCTTGTGATTGGTGCATATAACTTGAAGAGATTGGTAAACAGACTATGTAAATGAAGTGTCTGTGGCCAACTGAGAGGGGATTGGTCAGTTTGTGGCCCTCTTCTGGGTGGTGCGATGCTTAGAATTGATAAAGCATTGTGTGAGTATGTACATATACACACACATACAAGGAGGCTTCCAAAAGTTTGTATAACATTTTCATTACCTTTTTTTTTTAAAACTTTTTATTGTGAATTGGGTGAAAG
>NW_006411959.1:1372-3290 GCF_000296735.1 Chrysochloris asiatica
TTATAGAGAAGCTGGTAATGGTAGCCAGGTACGATCTAGTTCTTCTGGTCTCAGGGTCATGGAGACTGATGTTCATTCACATGGTCCATTAGCCCATTGGACTGTTTCCATGCATCTCAATTTTCTTCACTCTTCTTTCTTCTGGACAGGGAGAGATTCACAGTTGCACCTTAGATGGCAGTCACAAGCTTTTTAAATTTTTTAAACTTTTTTTTTTTTTTTTTTGCATGTGAATTGAGAGAAGATTTACAGTGTAAGATCATCAGTTTTACATTCCACAAATCACACATACCATTTCATTGTAATAGATTAAACTCCTCTGCCTGTAACATTAGTTATCCTACTTCCTCCCTGTGATTTTTGTTTCTATTCCACCCTCCTTCCCAACCCTTCTGAACTTTTCCCTTTGGCCAATGCTACCTTTTTGATCTTGAGTAGTTGATCATTCCAAGTGAGCATATCTTTCCAGTGTTGTTATATTCTGCCATTCTCATCACTCAGTTTAACATGTTTCTACCCTCTCCAACCCTGGCAACTGTCAAAGGATACTTCTTTCAATGTGCAAACCTTTTCTTAGATTTTTCCAATAATGGTCTCATACAATATTTGTCCTTTTGTGATTGACTAGTTATCTTCAATTTACTGATGAAGATCAATATAAATGGAGAGAAGATGGAAGATGCCAAAGACTCCATTTTGCTTTGCTCAACCATCAACACTCATGGAAACAGCAGTCAAGAAATTAAATGATGTACTGCATCAGGTAAATCTGCTGCACAACACCTCTTTAAAGTGTTGAAAAGATGTCATTTTGAGGACTAAGGTGAGCCTGACCCAAGCCATGGTATTTTCAATAACCTCATATACATGTGAAAGTTGGACAGTGAATAAGGAAGACCATAGAATAATTGATGCATTTGAACTGTGGAATTGGAGGAGAATACTGAAAGTATCCTGGGCTGCCAAAAGAACAAATAGATCTGTGTTGGAAGAATTGCAGCCAGTGTGCTCATTGGAGGCTATGATGCTAAGACTTCCTATCTCATACTTCGGACATATTCTCAGGACCAGTCCCTGGAGGAGAATATCAGTTTGGTAGAATTGAGGGTCGAAGGCAAAGAAGAAGACCCCCAGTGAGATGGAATGACACAGTTGCAGCAGCAATGGGGTTAGGCATAGCAACGATTGTGAGTCTTGTACAGGGACTGAGCAGTGTTTGTTCTGTTGCGCATAGGGTCACTATGAGTTGGTACCAACTCGATGGTACCTAACAAAAACAATAGTTTCACTAAGCATAATGTCCTTCAGGTTCATCCAGGTTATGAGGTGTTTCACAGATTCATTGCTATTCTTTAACAGTGCATAATATTTCATTATATGGATATACCAAACTTTTTTGTTTGGTTAAAACTTTGTTTATCTGACCAAACTTTGTTTATCCATTCTTCCACTGATGGGCATTTAGGTTGTTGCCATCTTTTTTGCTATTTTGAATGATGCTACAATGAACAAGGGTATGCACATATCTATTTGTATCATGGTTCTTATTTCTTGAGGCTATGTGCTGGTTCATACAGTATTTCTAGTTCCAACTTTCTGGGGAAGTGCCATTCCAGTTTTTTCAGTGGTTGCACCATTTTACAATCCCACCAGCAGTGTAGGAGAGATTTGCATCTCTCTAATGGCTAGTGATTATGAGAATTTCTTCATAAATTTGTTGGTCCCTTGGATATCTTCTTTGGTGACGTGTCTTTTCATGCCCTCTGCCCATTTTTAATTGATTGTCTTTTTTGTTGTTGTTGAGAAGCATAAGTTTTCTATAAATTTTAGAGATTAGTCCCTTGTCTAATGTATCATGGTCCAAATTTTTCACTCTGCGGATTCTCTTTTTACTCTTTTGGTGAAATATTTTAATGCA
>NW_006411959.1:4390-5685 GCF_000296735.1 Chrysochloris asiatica
AACAGCAAGGTCGGTGGTTCAAGCTCACCAACCACTTCTCAGAAACCCTACACAGAGTTGCTATGGGTTGGAGCAGATTCTATGGCATTTAACAACAACAACATTACTATAATTTAATTCAAACATGGCTGCAATCCTACATTAACAGAGAATTTCCAGAGTTTTAAGTTGGATTTAGATGAGGATGTGGAACTAGGGATATCATTGCTAAAGTCAGATGGATCTTGGCTGAAAGCAGAGAATACCAGAAAGATGTTTACTTGTGCTTTATTGACTATGCAAAGGCTTTCCATTGTGTAGGTCATGAAAAGCTATGGACAGCATTGTGGAGAACGTATATTCTGGAACACTTAATTGTGCTCATAAGGAACCTGGACATAGGAACCTGTACATAGACAAAGAAGCAGTTGTTCAAACAGAACAAGGGAACACTGAATAATTTAAAATTAGGAAAGGTATGTGCCAGGGTTATTATATTCTTTCACCATGCTTATTCAATCTGTATACTTATCAAATAATCCAAGAAGCTGGATTGTATGAAGAAAAATGTGGCATCAGGATTGCAGAAGGCTCATTAACAACCCGTGGCATGTAGATGATACAACCTTACTTACTGAAGATGAAGAGGACTTAAAATACTTATTGATGGAGATTAAATATCATAGCCTCTGGTATGAGTGGCACATCAACGTAAAGAAAACAAAAACCCTCACCACCGAACCAATAAACGACATCCATATAATATTGTCAAAGACTTCAGTTTGCTTGGATCAATCATCAACACTCATGGAAGCAGCAGTCAAGAAATTAAATGATGTATTGCATCAGGCAAATCTCCTGCACAAGATCTCTTTAATGTGTTGAAGAGCACAGATGTCAGTTTGAGGACTAAGATGTCAGTGTGAGGACTAAGGTAGGCCTGACCCAAGCCATGGTGTTTTAAATAACCTCATATGCATGTGGAAGCTGGACAGTGAATAAAGAACACCTTAGAAGAACTGATGCATTTGAGTTATGGTATTGGAGGAAAATATTAAAAGTACTGTGGACTGCCAAAAGAACAAACCAATCTGTGTTGGAAAAAGTATAGCCAGAATGCTATTTGGAAGTCAGGATGGCCAGACTTCATTTCTCATACTTTGGACATATTATTAGGAGGGACCAGTTCCTGGAGAAGGATATCACGCGTGATAAAGTGGAGGGTCAGAAAAAAGAGGAAGACCCCAAATGAGATGGATTGACAGAGGCAGCAGCAATGGGCTCAAATGTAGTAATGATTATGAGGTTGGTGAAGA
>NW_006411959.1:7379-9656 GCF_000296735.1 Chrysochloris asiatica
TTTCTGGCTATTCCTTTCTTTCCCCCTCCACTGTCTATTTTATAATATAATGCAGGAAAACCAAGATTAAAAAGACAGCCAAGCATCTTAACATTATTTCCCCCCTTTTCCCTATTCCAACCATGTCTCAATCCCTGTATCTCAGAACCCTGTTGTTCCAAGGTTATGCATACATCATTATTTACCTCTGTTCCACTTAGCCCATGAAAACCTGCCTAATTGTTCTCCCATCTGCTTTGTTCTTCCATTCCCCTCTCCCTTCTTGTATATTGCCCCCCTCCCTAGCACCCAAACTATCTTGTGTCTATTTCTTGCCCTGTGCTCCATCTTCTCCTCCCTCCCTTTACCCCACCCCTACATCCTAGCAACCAGTAAAGAATCCACCCCCCTTTAGTATGGGTTCTTTTTCTTAGTCTTTTATAGTAGTGGCCCTATGCAGTATTTCTCCTTTTGTGAATGACTAATTTCACTCATCATAATGTCCTCCAGGTTCATCCATGTTATGCAGTGGCTTGCAGCTTCCTTGTTATTCTTCAGGGTTGTAAATTCACTTTTGTGGTGCACAATAGTTCTGTAGGATGAGCACTGGATTGTAGACCGCCAACTTAGTGGCTCTAACCCACAAGCTGTTCCATAAGAGAAAGATGAGGCTTTCTGTTCCCACAAAGATTTACGGCCTCGGAAATCCTGTACAGGGTTACTATGAGTCGGAACCAATTCTACAGCACTTACCAACCACAAATTCATTTTTCTCTCCTTGCACTGTAACTGGATCATAAGTACTCAATGCACTGCAGATATACATGGAACATAGCTCTCACTTGAAAATAGTATAGTTAAGTTATACTCAATTACTAAGTTAGCATTTGATTCAGTTGTCATTGTGGACTGAATTGTGTTCACCCAAATATGTGTCAAGTTGGGTAGACCATAATTCTCAATATTATATAATTTCCCTCCATTTTGTAAACGGATGTTCATTATCTTACGTGTTGTAAATCTTAGCCTCTGTGAGGCTAACGAGGCAGGATTAGTGGCAATTAAATTAATGAGGCAGACCACAATCTACAAGATAAGGATGTACAAGGCTAAATCAAAAAGTATTTCTACTAGGGTTTCAGTTCATACAAGCACATGCTTATTTCAAACAAAATGTATTTAAAATTGTCTTTGGGACCAGTGGATGACTACAGACAAGTTCTTTCAGTTATATGCTTGTCTTAATTTTGCAAAGGGGCCTTCAAATAAAAGGTCCAATGAAAATTGTGGCTTCTGAAGGGTTCTGTTTGGCTAGTAAATTTAAGGCAGGGAGGTCAGCTCAGAAGGTTAAGGTGATTGTTCTTTGGGATCCCCAAAATCTTGATAAAATTTCTCAAAGGACACAGGATGATCATGGGGCCATACTCTGAAGAAATTTTAATAAAATGAAAAACTGCATTGATGAGAAAAAGACCAAAAAAAATTGTTATGAGGAATTTGTTTCCATTATGACACAGTGAACTTGCTCATCTTTTGAGGGAACCCAGAGTTTTCTTATGAGAATTGCACTGGAAAACATACCCTATCCACCCATAGCCCTGATCTAGCCCCTTGATACTTCTTGTTTTCCAAATTTAAAGAACATTAAAAAGGAACATGATTTGAATTCATCGAGACTGTCAAAACAGCATTTTGAAGTGGTATAAATCAAAGAGCACAAGATTCTTAGAGAAAGGGGAAAGAGATGGAAATACTGTCTTCAGAAGAGTATAGACTTAGATGGAGGCTATGTTGAGAAACAATAGCTTTGCATTTTGATATTTTGTTTAATAAAGGCTGCTATGATTCTGCAGTAATACTTTCTGACTTATCCTCATATTTTGAGTCAATCTCTTTTAAGACATAAAAGAGATTAAATAAGTAAGCAGAAATCAGGGGAATATTACCACAAAGAAAGAAGAGCCAGGAGGGGAGTACGTCCTTTGAACCCAGGACCCCTGTGTGGTGACCACAGTGGCAGCGGCAATGAGCACAAGGGTAACAACAATTGGGAGGTAGGCACATGACAGGGCAGTGTTTCGTTCATTGTGCATAGGGTCGCTATGAGTCAGAAAGGACTTGATGGCACTTAACAAGAACAAAATTAATTTTGGTATAGTGACTCTGTATATTCCTTCCATCTTCTTTTGATGATTCCTGTTTCATTCAACATTTTGTCTATGTTGTTGTTATTAGGTGCCGTCAAGTTGGTTCTAACTCATAGTGACCATATGCATAACAGAAAGAGACACTGTGGGG
>NW_006411960.1:0-6528 GCF_000296735.1 Chrysochloris asiatica
CGAGCGTCCTGGACTAGAAAGCAATAGATTTCTTGCTTCTGCCACCAATTCCCCCAGCTGTGAGCCTTCCAACCTTCTAAGTATTCCTTTACATGTGGTTCAGAGTTCTGGGACCATCCCCTGAACCTGCTTGGTCGGGTATTCTGTGTTGTTGTTGGTGGAGCTCTCTGCTATACATCCAACTGATCCACCATCTTGTTTGTTCCCCCTCTTCAGTCTTTCTTATTAATTGCCCAACCTTCACATGCATGCGAGGCAATTGAAAATACAATGGGTTGGGTCAGGCATATTTTATTCTCAAAGTTACATCTTTGCGCCTTGTATATAGATATTGACATGTCACAAATTTGATGTGGCAGACAATTTAATGGTCGTTCAATAGCCATTCTCCTCTTTTCTTAATTACACAGCCATGTGTTTGTTTGGGTTGGTACATTTCTCAACTTTTCAGTTTTCTTTGCCTTAGAGGTGACCCTCTGACATATTTTGACCAATAATATTTAAGCAAGTTTGCCATATGGGACTTTTGGAAAAGTGTAGGTTTTCTGACAAAGAGGGACACATTTAAATTATATATAATTTTTTACTTTCCTTCCTACCCCTTTATTCTTATCTATGAAATGATGTCTAGTTGTTCATGAGCCATCTGGTAATCATGAGCACCTAAGTAATAGAGAAAAATGGTAATCGAAAGCAAGAATGATTCTGATCCCAATGTTATATTGGATGACATACTTGCCTAGACTGCCATTTTGGTTACATGAGAAAAATTGACTCATACTTGGTTAAATCACTGGTATCAGGATTTTGTTACAATGTAGCTCAACACTGCTATCTGATACTAGCAATATTATGAATACAAAGTTGTATTGAAAAGGGAACAGATACGTTGATCTATTGAACAGAGTTTAAAATCCCGAACTGTTGTTGTTGTTAGGTGTCATCAAGACAGTACCATTAACTAGACCCATTTAAATATGAGATTTTGTATAAAATTATAAATTGCATGCCAAGTCAGTGAGGGAGTAATGGGCTAGCAAATAAATCACAAATGGCTATTCTATAAAAAAAAAAAAAAAAAAGAAAGGGAGATTTGCCTCATGCAAGTGGAAAAAAATTCCTAGTTTTATGAAAGTGATTTACTAGCTATCATTCAGTTTGTCATACTGTGGTGGTTTGTGTGTTGCTATGATGCTAGAAGCTATGCCATTGGTATTTCAAATATAAGCAACAACATGTATTGTAGACGAGTTTTAGTGGCACTTCCAGTTGTCATTGAGACAGAAAAGAAGTTTCGTGATCTATTTCCAAAATGTAGCCAGTGAAAACCCTATGCATCACAACAGAATATTGTCTGATATAGCCCTGGAGGATGAGCTGTCTAGGGTTGAAAGAACTCAAAATACTCAGTGCTGAAACAATGGACTTGAGCATCGTGAAGATGGTACACAACTGAGCAAGGTTTCATTTTATTGTACATGGGTTGGAAGAGGTAGGGCGACTGCACGTCAGGTTTGGCCAGGACTGTCCCAATTTTGCACCTGGTTCTAGACTTCCCTAGAAGATTGGGTATGCATAGAAAGAGGTGTTTTTTGTTTTTTTTTTTAAAAACAACAACAACAACAACACACAATCATAATATACCTTGAAATTAAAAGTCTAAAATACATTTAAATTCTATTGACAATGAAAATAATTACAAAATTAAAAAAAAAATTAAAGGTATGCCGTGGAAATATGCATGGCTGTTGGAGCCATGCCTATGGTATCAGGACATCTGCCTTTTCATAGCTTTGTACTACCCTCCTAATAGCTTCTTAATGATTTAATAGTTTGCCAAAGGCCTTGTAGGTAGCCTTGTCTACTCTTCAAATGGCCTTGTTTATAGCTTTACCCCATCTGCCTTGAGGACCACCGGCATCATGTAACCCATTTATGTAAGTTCATTATTTAACAGTTGGCAGCCTGCCTTTTTTGTTCTGCTACCTATATCAGCCAGAGGTGGATTCTCTTTGAAGCAGATTCTCCTTGGAAGATGCTTGTCTGCTCGACTACCCTTAGAAACAGTAAAGTGGTATGAATCCCTGCCATGATGCCCCACATAGTTTTTCCAGTCTCTCTGAATTCTATGTGAACCTGCTTGGAGCTGAGCTCCTGTGATACAACTGGATTAGTCATTGGTATGATTCACCTGAGGATGAAATGGACACAGGAGCAGATACTTCAACTAATGGAGGGCTCCCGGGGTGACCTGCCACATCTATATGGTTTGCTGTGGCCACAGTACTGGAGACTTGGGTGCTGCCCACAATTGGGGTGTGATAGGGGAGAAGCCTTGAGATCTTGATGAGGTCTTATGCTCATTAGGGAATTCATTTGGGAAAAAAGGGTCAGTGGGATGATTGTTTCTCATGGTACTGTGGAAGACTTCTTCTGTTTGCCTGCTGTAAACCAGAGCTCAGGTGCAGAAGCTGACCTTTGATATAGATCAAGAATGTTCCATGTGTATTGTTCAGGGAGAGGTTAAGCATCTGGTAGAGGAGCAGGTAGAAGTGCTATCAAAATACGTCTGGATGGTGATCACCCCTATACCTCTGACCTAGGAGAGTAAAAGTGAAACCAAAGGGTATGAAATAGTAGAAGTATTGGGGAGAGGATATAGAGGTCCCTCCACCTAGAAACATGACCAGTCCTGGTTACTAAGGTTAAAATAGACTAGCCTCGTCCAGCTGGTGTGTATCCCACTGATTTGCTGGTCTTAACCAGCAACAACATGTCACCATGTGGGACTACAGTGGGTTTGGTATACCTGGCCAGGTCATGACCCTAAAGTAGCCATGGTTTTGTTCACTAACAGGACACAGGAAATATATTGGTGGATGGGTGGGATTTATCATTACTTGTTCCTTTACACTTATTGTGTTATTATCCCTAAGGTAGGTTACACCTATGTTCATGACAAGTAATGAAAAACATTGTGAAGTATGAGTATTCCAGAACATTTGATTATGCTTATGAGGAGCCTGTACATAGACCAAGAGGCAGCTGTATAGAACAAGGGAATATCAAATGGTTTAAAATTAGGAAAGGTGTGCAACAGAGTTGTATTCTTTCACCACACTTATTCAACCTCTATGCTGAGCAAATAATCTGAGAAGCTGGGTTATATGAAGAAAAGTGTGGCATCAGGATTGGAGAAAAACTCATGAACAACCTGTGATATGTAGATGATACAACTTTGCTTGCTGAAAATACAGATGAAGCTCAAAGACCACAGCTTTTGTATGGAATGCATCTCAATGTAAAGAAAACAAAAATCCTCACCCTGGACCAATAAACAACATCCATATAATGGAGATAAGACTGAACTTGTCAGGGACTTCATTTTGCTTGAATCAACCACCAACACTCATGGAAGCAGCAGCCAAGAAATCAAATGATGTATTGCATTAGACAAATCTGCTGCACAAGACCTCTTTAAAGTGTTGAAGAGCAAAGATGTCAGCTTGAGGACTAAGATATGCCTGACCCATGCCATGGTATTTTCAATAACCTCCTAAGCACGTGAAAGTTGGACAATGAATAAGAAAAACTGTAGAATTGATGCTTTTGAATTATGGTGTAGGAGGAGAATATTTAAAGTACCATGGACTGTCAAAAGAACAAATAGGTCTGTGATGGAAGAAGTACAGCCAGAGTGCTCCTTGCAGACTTCACCTTTCATACTTTGGACATATTATCAGGAGAAGGATATCATGTTTGGTAAAGTGGGGGGTCAGAGAAAAAGAGGAAGACGCCCCCAGTGAGATGGGTTGGCACAGTGGCAGCATCAATGGGCTCAGGCATAGCAACGATTTTGAGGTTGGCCCAGAACCAGGCAGTGTTTTGTTCTGTTGTGTACAGGGTTACTATGAGTCAGTAATGACTTGATGGCACCTAGCAATAACAACAGCAATGTTCAATGTGCTACCATGTTAGCAACAGTAGCCAACATGACCAACTGCTGGATATGCTCTGAATTACCCACTAGCCGCATACCTGAACTACCATGGAAAGTACAGCTGACAAATATCCACGTGGACAACCTTGCTGCCTGAAATAGTTATATTGCACATTTAATGACACTTGGGATCATGTAAAGATTTTGGTTCACAAACAAGCAAACCAGATACGGCTGTGGCTATGGTTTGGGTTGACTTACAGATGTACAAGTTGAAATTTTAGGAAAAGTGTCTTTGTTTATTGAATCTCCAGAATTGGAGAATGGCCAAAGGGGAGTGGTGGGCTTCCCTAGGTTTTGGATGGAGAATTAGTTTTTGTTTTAAATGTTTTATTGTGAATTATGTGATAGTTTACATGGGAGAACATTCGCTTTACATTTATCCTACCATATATCGTTTCATTGTTATGGTTACAGTCCCCTCCATGCATCATCAACCAATCAAAGGGTATATAAACACTGCAAGCCTGCCCCCTGGTCATCAGCACACAGCCCCTCTCCCTCTCTAGTCTAAAGTCCCCAGCTGCTCCATCTTTCCATGCCATCATGTGTGCCTCCATCTCTGGCATCACTGTCTCTCTGGGTAGGGTCCTGCACTTCACTCTTCTCCCTTGATGGTCCCAAAGACCTCAGTTCCTGGACTGCAAAGTCAATCACTCCCCTCCTTTTGCTACAAAATAAGTACCTTTACATTTCCAACTCTCATAGTCAGTCCTGATAGCAGTTATTCACTATTGTACCACAAGAGTCCTATCCTCATTTCCTTTCATCAGCCCCACCTAGACAGATTGGATACTACTCAGTGGAGATTCTGTCTTCCTCCATGATCTCTGAATCTAGGTTCCCCCGTGAAAGCTTCTAAGCCAGTCACTTCTTGCCTTTGTAGGATCCCCTCCCCCATTTTGGGTAAGCAGCGTCCAAGTTGCCCATCCCTGTCTACTCTGTGTATGGAGAGGGTGGGAATGATCCTCACTGTAAAGATTTGTTCTCTCTTTTGAGCACTGCATCCATAGGTGTAGGTCAAGTTCATCAAATTACTCTTTTTTCCCACTTCTTTCTTCTAGCTGAGTTCTGATCATCCAGTCATTGAAGCCAGGTCTAGTGGGTATTATCTGCAAGTGTGGGCATTCTTGCGCATATTCCCTCTCTTCTTATCAGCTGGATGCTTCACTCTCCACTCTAGTCCTCTGTGTCACTGACTCTGGGCTCAAGAGTCACCAGGTCTTGCCACACTGCTGGCCAACCAGGTCTTCACCCAGATTCACAGGAGTCTGTTGAACATTGTAGGGTTTAGCTTGTTGCTTCATTGCTGTTTTTCCCTCACTTCCCCTATCGGTGACGAACATCGTCACCAATCAGAGTGCATGTCTGCTCGCATATTCCCATTGAGTTTTAGTCTTGGAAGAGCGTTTGCCTTGAGGAGACTCAACCACTTGTCTTGATGTCTCCTGGGCAAGCAACTTGCTTGTTCTTGTAGTAATCAGTAGGACTGCCGTTATTGTTTCATATTTTTACTGTGGGTCTTTCTTTCAAGAAGTATCTTTTGTTCTTCTAGCCACTCCAGGCTGGTCTGTTTGTCCTTTCAAGTGGAGATTTCCAACCTCAGAAGATTCTGGATGGGGTTCAGGATTCCACTATGGTCTTATGTAATGCAGAGGCTCCGCAGAAAACCTCCTTCACTGGGCACGTTGTAGCCCCATTTTAGGTATTTCAATCAGTTATAGGCAGAAGACAGACTTAGAAGCTTTCTACGATGATATTTTTGGCTATTCCTTTCTCTCCCAATCAAGTGTCTATTTTATAATGGTATGCCAGGGAAACAGACAGCCAAAAGACAGAAAAGCATCTTAACATTATTTCCCTCCTTTTGCCCATTCCAACCATATCTCAATCCTCGTATCTCAGGGCCCTGTTGTTCCAAGGTTGTGCATACATCATTATTTACCTCTGTCCCACTTAGCTCATGCAAACCTGCCTAATTGTTTTCCCATCCACCTTGTTCTTCTATTCCCCTCCTTGGGTAGAGAATTAGTTTTGTAAGGTTTTTATTTTATTTTATTTTATTAATGTTTTATTGTGAATTATGTGATAGTTTACATGAGAGAACATTCGTTTTACATTCATCCTATAGTATATCTTTTCATTGCCGTGGTTACAATCCCCTCCATGCATCATCAACCATCCAAAGGATATACACTACAAACATGCCCCTGGTCATCAGCACACAGCCCCTCTTCCTCTCTGTGTCTAAAGTCCCTAACAGCTCCATCTCTCCACATCATCATCTTTGCTTCCATCTCAGGCATCACTGCTTCTCTGGATAGGGTCCTGCTCTCCGCTCTTCTCCCTTGATGGTCCCAGGGACCTCCGCTCATAGGCTTAAAAGTTAATCACTCCCTTCCTGGCTAGTAAAACGCCTACCTTTACAATTCCATCCCTCACAAGCAGTCCAGATAACAATTACTCACTATTGTATCACAAGAGATCCATCCGGATTTCATTTCATCAGCCCCGCCTAGACAGATTGT
>NW_006411960.1:7618-8365 GCF_000296735.1 Chrysochloris asiatica
TGGCTATTCCTTTCTCTCCCCCTCCAGTGTCTATTTTATAATATAATGCAAGGAAAACCAAGATTCAAAAGACAGCCACGCATCTTAACATTATTCCCACCTTTTACTCATTCCAACCATGGCTCAATCTCTATATCCCAGAACCCTGTTGTTCCAAGGTTGTGCATACATTATTATTTACCTCTGTCCCACTGAGCCCATTCAAACCTGCCTAATTATTCTCCCATCTGCTTTGTTCTTCCATTCCCCTCTTCCTTTTTGTATATTGGCCCCCTCCCCAGAACCCAACTATCCTGTGTCTAATCTCTGCCCTGTGCTCTACCTTCCCCTCACCCCACCCCCAACATCCCAGCAATCAGCAAAGAATCCTCCCACCCCCCTTTAGTATGGGTTATTTTCCTTAGTCTTTTACAGTAGTGGTCCTCTGAAGTATTTCTCTTTTTGTGACTGACTAATTTCACTCAACATAATATCCTCAAGGTTCATCCATGTTAACCGGTGGTATGCTGCTTCCTTGTTATTTTTCAAGGTAGCATAATATTCCATTGTGTGTATATACTACAGTTTGTCTATTCATTTTTCAGTTGATGGGCACTTTGACTGTCTCCATCTTTTTGCTATTGTAAATAGTGCTGCTATGAACTTTGGTGTGCATATATCTTCTCGTGTTGTGGCTTGTTTTTCTTGTGGGTAAATACCAAGTAGAGGAATTGCTGTATCATAAGGTATTTCTATTTTCAACCTTCT
>NW_006411960.1:8940-9586 GCF_000296735.1 Chrysochloris asiatica
AAGTCTTGTTTCAATCTTTTGCATATTGTTTTCCAGTTTTGCCAGCACCATCTGTTGAAGAGACTATCACCTCCCCATGTGATACATTTAGGTGATTTGTCAAAAATCAGTTGGCTCTATGTAGATGCGTTAATTTCTGGATTCTCTATTCTGTTCCATTGCTCTATGTATCTTTCATTGTACCAGTACCAAGCTGTTTTGACCACTGTAGCCGTGTAGTAAAATTTGAAGTCGGGAAGTGACAGGCTTCCAACCTTATTCTTCATCTTAAGCAATGCTTTGCTTATCCTGGGTCTCTTTCCTTTCCATATAAGGTTTGTAATTGTTTTTTCCATCTCTTTGAAGAATGTCATTGGAATCTGGATTGGGATCGCATCATATATGTAAATTGCTTTGGGCAGTATTGACATTTTCACAATGTTAAGTCTTCCTATCCAGGAGCATGGTATATGCTTCCATTTTTGTAAGTTTCTTGTAGTATTCTTTGTATAAGTCCTTTGTTTCTCTGGTTACATTTATTCCTAGATATTTCATCCTTTCAGTGGCTATTGTAAATGGTATTACTTCCCTAATGTCCTTTTCAGTGCTGTCATTTTTGGTATAGAGGAATCCAACTGAGTTTTGTATGTTGATCTTATATCCTGCC
>NW_006411961.1:0-6219 GCF_000296735.1 Chrysochloris asiatica
TCTGTTTTCTCTTGCTGCTTTCAGGATCGTCTCCTTGTCTTTGCGTTTGGAGAGCTTGACTATGATATGTCTTGGTGAATTTCTTTTGGGGTCCATGGATGTCTATCTTTTCGCCCTTGAGGATGTTAGAGAAATTTTCTTCCAGTAGTTCTTCGACTATTTCCTCTGTGGAATTGTGTGACTCATTTTGTTTTGGAATACCAATAATGCTTAGGTTATTCCTCTTCATGTTGTCCAACATGAATCTTAGACCTTCCTCTGAATATTTTACCTTTTTTTTGTGTTTGTTCTTCTACCTTAGTAGTATTGAGAGACTTGTCTTCTAGCTCACTGATTCTTCCTTCCATATCATCTATTCTACTCTTCTGCCCTTTCAGAGAGTTTTCTCTTTCTGCCATTTTGTTATTGATTGTTTGGACCTCTTTCTGTAGGTTTTGGATTGTTACCAATACTGTATCTATCTTGTTTGATTGTTCCTGTAGTGCTTTTCTGATGTCTTCTTTATATTTCTTAACTCCATTGTAAACTGTTTTGAAACATTTTATAATCATTTTTCTGAATTCTTTCTTAGGTATTTCCAAGGCCTGCCCTCCTTCTAGCATGAATAGAAGGTCTACTTTTGGTTCATTTGTCTCAGATATTTTATCTTTTTTCTGGACATGTGCTGATATGGTCATCTGCTTTTGATATTTGGACATGTTTAATGTTTATCTGTGGGCCTAATAATTAATTATGTATTTTGGTAAATTTTTATGTTTTCTGATTGCTTCCAAGAAGATGTGATCAGGATGCGGTCTTCCCTTTTCACTCTTCTTATTGTTTAACTCAGAGTAACTTTTACAGGTGTCCATTTCCTTGGTTTATGGCAGCTGGTATTGGTTCTTGCCTGGGTTTTGGTGTTTTATAAAGTGTTATTGCAGCTTGGCTATTTGGCAGCAGTTGCTGACTCTTTTCGTGTAATGTAGGGGGACAAAGAGTCCTTCAATAGAAGAAATGAGGCTATGTGACAGCTAAACAATACCAGTCAGGTAGAAAACAAAACCAAAATAAAAATAAAAAATAAAAGCGGAGTCCTCCAATAGCAGTATGGAGGCTATTTGACAGCCAAACAACACCAGTCGGGAAGAAAACAAAATCAAAATCAAAATGAAAACCAAAAACGATAATGAGAGAATAACAAAGCAAAACAACAACAACAACAACAACAAAAAAAAACAAATTATGGGAAAAAAGAAAATAAATGTAGCACCAGCGAAAATAAGGCAGTCTCTAATCACAAAAAAAAAAAAAAAAAAAAAGGTGGCGGGGGGCAAGGGTAGAAGAAAGAGAGGAAAAAAGTGTAGTTTAATGTAAGTAAGTCTTTAATGTTCTAACTCTCTTTCAGTCCCTTCTGAGCTCTTCTCCTTGTTGATATGCTGTGGAGTCGATTGTGACCCACAGCGACCCAGTGTAGGGTTTCCAAGGAGCAATTGGTGGGCTCAAACCACAGTCCTTGTAGTTCAAAAGGCTTTGCAGTCAGCCACAGCAGGACTGCTTTGTTATTGGTGGTAAACAATTACTCAAGGGCTTCTCAACTTGGGCTGGCCTGTGCTCTTGAATAAGGCAGGCACTAATCACAAAAAAAGGGGGAGGAGGGGCAGAAGAAAGAGAGGAAAAAAGCATAGCTTAATGTAAGTAAGTCTTTAGGGTCCTAACTCTCTTTCAGCCCCTTCTGAGCTCTTCTCCTTGTTGATATGCTTTGGAGTTGATCCTGACCCACAGCGACCCAGTATAGGATTTCCAAGGAGCAGCTGGTGAGCTCGAATCACAGTCCTTGCAGTTCAAAAGGTTTTGCAGTCTGCCGCATTAACCCACAGAGCCATAGCAGGACTGCTTTGTTATTGGTGGTAAACAACTTGTCAAGGGCATCTCAGCTTGGGCTGGCCTGCACCTTGATGGGCGGGCCTGAGGCTCGGAGGCTGGGCAGAGGGCTGGCATAGGCCGAAGAAGTGGGGGGGGGTGTCCACAACTCTGAAACGAATGTACTAGATAGTGCCCAGCTACCACTGCCAACTGTTCTGAAATGGATCACATTAGAAGGTCCTAAATAGAGCGGCATAATGTGTAGGAAAAAAACCTCCTAAATTATTTTTTTTGAAAAGACCAGGTTATTGGTCAAAAAGTACCTGAGACTGTAGCCCTCGACCACCCTTCAGGTCTGGAAATGAACACACCCTCTTTCAACCAACCAGTAGATAGGTATATATGGGGAACAAGAACACTAGTAAGATATGCTTAATATAAATCATTCAAAATCAAAGGGGCTTCATCTTGTCTAGACAGGTCTGGTAAAAAGAGATGAGGATAAATTTCTTATAATTCAATACTGAGTAATTGTTATCATTACTAATTGCAACTGTCACAACTGTAATGGTAGAAGTTTTTTTTTAACCAAAAAGTGGGAGTAGTTAATCTTACAGTCCAGGAACAGAGGACCCTAGGACCATCAAGCATGAAGAACACAAGTAGAATGTGGGACCCTATCCAGAGAAGCAGTGACAGCAGTTAAGGAGGCAGAGATGAGGACATGGAAAAATAGGACTCTAGACTCATGGAAAGAGAAAGGCTGTATGTTGGTGGCCAGGAGGCAGGATTTCAGAATGTGCCCTTTGGTTGTTTAAATAATTATACATTCCTGAGTATTTTTGTGTACATCCCCAAAAACAAAACAGAGGGAATAGAAACAAATACTGTTGAGTGATGATATATGGAGGAGATTTTAATCATTGCAATGAAACAGTGAGTGCATAACCGATATTCTCCGATGTAAACTATCAATCAATTCACAATAAAAACTTTAAAAAAAGACAGAAAAGGAGATAGAAGAGTCAAGAATATAAACCAGATTTAAACTTTATTAACAGTAAAAAACAAATTAAAATACTGATTTGTTTACTTATTGATTAGAAGATATTTAACACAAAATTCATAACACAATCAATGAAATAAGTACATTTTATGATGATAGGGTTTTTAGAATTTATAAAAATAAAATCACCAAGTTATCCCATTGCTATGTATCTGTCAGTTTATAAGATAATGAGTCAAGAGCCCTACTGTTGCTGTCAGAACTTCTTTCTTGACACTTACATATTATTAGAAATGTCACTTGTTTTGAATTACTAAATTTGAGCCACTGAAGGTAGCCTTCAATAGCAATGTTGGTAACAGTATGCCTTATAAATAAGAATATTTGAAAAGCTATTATTTTATTAAAAGTTATATTGTAATTATATATTTAAAAAAAAAAAATTCAAAGGGCCAACATGTACCTAAAGACAATGGTGAGAACAGATGGGAAGGTGTATGGAAGGGAAATAGGAACCATGGGAAAGAAGAGGGATGAATTTTATTTCACAGAGGGGAGTGCAATTATTGAAATGAAACAAAGTGTATTATTTGTTGAATGTAAAACGGATGATTTTGTCTGTAAACCTTCGCTCAATTCACAATAAAAATTCTAAAAAAATTTCAAACCTGCCTCCTGGTCATCAGCACAAAGCCCCTCTCCCTCTCTGTGTCTAAAGTTCCCAACTGCTCCATCTCTCCACATCATCTTCTCTGCCTCCATCTCAGGCATGACTGCTTCTCTGGGTAGGGTCCTGCTCTCCGCTCTTCTCCCTTGATGATCCCAAGAACCACCGCTCCTAGGCTGAAAAGTTAATCAGTCCCCTCCTTGCTACAAAACATCTAATAATTACATTTCCAACCCTCACAAGCAGTCCTGATAACAATTATTCACTATTGTATCACAAAAGGCCCAAATGTATTTCATTACATGAGCCCTGCCTAGACAGATGGTAGACTACTCAGTAGACATTCTACCTTCCTTCATTCCCTGTGAATCTAGGTTCCCTATTGAAAGCTTGTAAGCCAGTCACTTCTTGCCTTTGTAGACCCCCTATTTTGGGTAGACAACGTCCAAGTTGCCCATCCCTGTCCACTCTGTATATGGAGGGGGTGGGAATGATCATTGCTGTAAGGATTTGTTCCCTCTTTTCAGCTACTGAATCCATAGATGTAGGTTAAGTTCATCAAATTGTATAAGATTACTCTTTTTTTCCTCTTCTTTCTTCTTCTGGTTGAGCTCTGATCATCCAGTCATTCATTAAAGCCAGGTCAAGTGGGTATTATCGGCAAGTGTCTGTGTTCATATACATATGCTCACTCTTATCAGCTGGACACTCCACTCTCCACTCTAGACCTCTGTGGCTATGTCACTGATTCTGGGCCCAAGAGTTCCCAGGTCTTGCCACACTGCGGGCCACCCAGGTCTCCAACCGGGTTGACAGAAGTCCATTGAACATTGTAGGGCTTAGCTTGCAGCTTCATTGCTGTTTTTCCCTCACTTCCCCTTATTGGTGATGAGCATAGTCACCAGTCAGAGCATGAATTCCCATTGAGCATTAGTCTTGGAAAGAGTTTTACTCTGAGGGGACCTGACCATTTGTCTTGATGTCTCCTGGGCAAGCAATTTGCTTGTTCTTGTAGTAATAGTCAGTCTGCCTATGTCGTTTTGTACTTTTCCTGTAGGTCTTTCTTTCAAGAAGTATCTTTTTATCTTCTGCCACTCCAGGCTGGTCTGCTCCTCTTTTCAAGTGGAAATTTCCCACCTCTGAAGATCTGACTGTGGTTCAGGCTTCAACCTATAGTGTTATGTAATGGACAGGCTCCACAGGAAGCCTTCATCACTCGGGATGTTGTAGCCCCATTTTAGGTGTTCCAATCAGTTATAGGCAGAAGACAGACTTACATGATTCTATGGTGATTTTTTATGGCAATTCATTTCTCTCCCCCTCCGGTGTCTATTTTATAATATAATGCAAGGAAAACCAAAATTCAAAAGCCAGCCAAGCATCTTAACATTATTCCCCCCTTTTCCCCATTCCAACCATGTCTCAATCTCTGTATCCCAGAGCCCTGTTGGTCCAAGGTTGTGCATATATCCTTATTTAACTCTATCCCACCTAGCCCATGCAAACCCATTTGCTTTGTTCTTCGATTCCCCTCTCTCTTCTTGTATATTGCCCCCCTCTCCAACACATAAACTATCCTGTGTCTATTCCCTGCCCATTGCACCATCTTCCCCTCCCTCCCTTCCTCTCCCTTCCCCACATACCAGCAACCAGAAAAGAATCCACCCCTATTTAGTACAGATTCTTATTCTTAGTCTTTTACAATAGTGGTCCTATGTAGTATTTCTCCCTTTGTGACTGCCTAATTTCACTCAAAATATTGTCCTCAAGGTTCATCTATGTGAACCGGTGGCTTGATATTCTTCAAGGTAGCATAGTATTCCATTGTGTATATATATACCACAGTTTATTTATCTATTCTTCAGTTGATGGGCATTTTGGCTGCCTCCGTCCTTTTGCTATTGTAAAGAGTGCTGCTATGAACATTGGTTTGCATATATCTTCTCGTGTCGTGGCTCATTTTTCTTGTGGGTAAACACCAAGTAGAAGAACTGCTGGATCATAAGGTATTTATTCCTATTTTCAACATTCTGAGGAAGCGCCTTATTGCTTTCCAGAGAGGTTGGACCCTTTTGCAGTACCACCAGCAATGCAGGACTGTCCAAGTCTCACCACATCCCTGCCAGCATTTATTGTTCTCTACTTTTTTTATCTTTGCTGTTATTGCTGGTGTGAGATGATATCTCATTGTTGTTTTGAATTGTATCTGTATAATGGCTAGTGATTGTGAACATTTCGTCATATGTTTGTTGGCTGCCCAGATCTCTTCTTTGGTGAACGGTCTGTTCATGTCCTGTTCCCATTTTTTAATTGGGTTATTTGTCTTTTTCTTGTACATGTGTTGTAGTTTCCTATATATTCTAGAAACAAGTTTCTTGTCTGATGTGTCATTGCAAAAGATTTTTTCCCATTCTGTTGGTTCCCTTTTTACTCTTCTGGGGAAGTCTTCTGATGCACATAAGTTTTTAATTTTTAGTATGTCCCAATCATCTATGTTGTCTACTTTTGTTTGTGTGGTTTTCAAAATGTTTTGCAGACTGTGTATTTCCTGAATTAGTGCCCTCACATTTGTCCCTAGTTTTACATTGAAGGTCTTTATAATTCTGGGATTCACATTTGGATCCTCAATCCATGTTGAGTTGGTTTTTGCATAAGATGTGAGGTAAAGGTCTTGTTTCAGTCTTTTGCATATATTTTTCCAGTT
>NW_006411961.1:9238-9804 GCF_000296735.1 Chrysochloris asiatica
ACAATAATAGTGGGTGACTTTAATACACCACTTCAAAAATGGATAGAACAACCAGAAAGAAACTTGACAAAGACACAGAAGAACTAACCAACACAATCAACTAACTAGATTTTATAGATGTGTACAGAGCATTCAACCCAATAACTACACAATACACATTCTTTTGACGTACACATGGAACATTCTCCAGAAGAGACCATGTTTTAGGCCACAAAACAAGTCTCCATAAATTTACAAATATCAAAATACTACACAGCATCTTCTCAGACCACAAATCTATCAAATTGGAAATCAACAGTAGAAAAACCAAGGAAATCAAAACAAATACATGGAAACGGAACAACACCCTGCTGAAAAGCGACTGGATAGTAGAAGAAATCAAACGTGAATTTGCAAAATTTCTCGAAATCAGTGAGAACAAAAACACAACATACCAAAATCTTTGGGACACGGTGAAAGTGGTGCTGAGATGACAATTTATTGCAATAAATGCACACATCCAAAAAGAAGAAAGAACTAAAATTAACACATTAACACGGCATCTACAACAATTAGAAACAGACCAA
>NW_006411962.1:0-1131 GCF_000296735.1 Chrysochloris asiatica
GTAGCGTAGTGGTTACAAATCGGGCTGTGAACCTTAAGGTCAGAGGTTCGAAACTACCAGCCGCTCCGCGGGAGAAAGATAAGGCTTTCTACTCCCGGAAAGATTTACACCCTCGGAAACCCTGTACAGGGTCGCTATGGGTCGGAACCGACTCCACAGCACTTAACAACAACAACATTAGTAATGAAACAGAACTTTAACACTCCCTGGCCCAAAGGATTTTGTGGGTTTTTTAATTTTTTATTTTTTTTTTGGGGGGGGGTGGTCTCCTAAACCACTTAGGGATACACTGAGGATCCCAATTTCATCTCTTCTTAAGGGACTTTTCAAAGAGGAGTGTTCAGTGTTGTGTGTTGGCAGAGTGGGGGTTGGGAGGGGGAAGCGCATAGGAGAAAGGGCAGGATTATAAGGCAGGGGGTAGAGAAAAAAGGAGGTTCCGAGGGAAAGAAAGTTTTTCTTTCTTCACCTTGTTATCCCTTGTCTTAAGTGCAAATAGGACAACAGGACCCTGTCTCCCGCATACGGCATAATGTATTTCCTCCTGAGGGATAGGAGTTTTCTTATTGACATATTCAGTTAAAGATTGGCAGACCCAGTCCTCCTCTAAGTCAAATTTCGGCCAAAATACAGTTTTAAAAATTGGTTCCTGTGTCCAAAAGTAACAGCAATATCTTATCATTTGTTATTTTTATTTCCCTTTAATCCCAGGGTTCTCTCTGCAGTATTTTAACATTAATCCCAATGGGCTATCAAGGGGGATTTTGTTGTTTGGGGTCCCATTTTCTCTAGAGATTCTTTTACTAATGTTATTTCCTATCCCAGCGACCTGGTTGTGTTTCCAAAGAGGCTCAACCTACCCCTGTACTTGGAGGTTTCTTGCTATCTTTATTTTCGCTTCGTCCTTCTCCGCCGCTTCCCTCTCGGGAACATTGGACCCCTCTTAGCAATTGGCATGTCGGTATAAACCACCGACTCAGATCGAATCCTTGACTAGATACCGCCCTCAGCAGTATGAGGTGGTCACGGAACCACGGATCAGGACTGCACACTCACTTCATGACCAAGGCATGTCTCATTCACACACACACAACCTCCAGGATGTACCAACCACCAAAGGAAGTACTGTTCACC
>NW_006411962.1:1231-1830 GCF_000296735.1 Chrysochloris asiatica
TGCTGATGACCAGGACAGGCTTGTGGGGTAACACCTTTGGTTGGTTTATGATGCATGGAGGGGATTGTAACCATGGCAATGAAATGATATACGATGGGATAAATGTAAAGCTAATGTTCTCCCATGTAAACTATCACATAATTCACAATAAAATATAAAAAAAAATAAAAATAAAAATAACTTAGCAATCAAAAAAAAAGAAACAGCAATATCTTATCATTTGTTATTTTCATTTCCCTTTAGTCCTAGGGTTCTCTCTGCAGTATTTTAACATTAATCCCCATGGTCTATCAAGGGGGATTTTGTTGTTTTGGGTCCCATTTTCTCTAGAGATTCTTTTACTAATATTATTTCCTATCCCAGCGACCTGGTTGTGTTTCCAAAGAGGCTCAACCTACCCCTGTACTTGGAGGTTTCTTGCTATCTTTATTTTCTCTTCGTCCTTCTCCGCCGCTTCCCTCTCGGGAACATTGGACCCCTCTTAGCAATTGGCATGTCTGTATAAACCCCCGACTCGGATCGAATCCTTGACTAGATACCGCCCTCAGCAGTATGAGGTGGTCACGGAACCACGGATCAGGACTGCACACTCACTTCAT
>NW_006411962.1:3435-4523 GCF_000296735.1 Chrysochloris asiatica
TGGGGAGAGAGGGGGTGCCTGCCGGGTATAACCTTTGGTTGGGTGATGATGCATGGACGGGATGGTAACTATGGCAATGAAACAATGTATGATAGAATGAGTGTAAAGCTAATGTTCCCCCATGTAAACTATCATACAATAAAAGGGATAATAAAACAAAAAGTGGATGGAAGGTATACACAGAGTCACTGTACTAAAGAGAAATAGTCCATGTTCAACTATTTAAAGAGGTAGCATAATTAAGAACTGATGGTTGTTGTTAAGTGCTGTCGAGTCCATTCTGACCCATAGTGACCCTGTATACGGCTTCCAAGGAGGAGTTGGTAGCTTGAACCACCAACCTTGCTGTTCAAACCACTTTACAGTCTGATGCATTAGCCAACAGCGCCGCACCAGAACTCCGATAGGAACTGATGGTACCGAATGAATCCTTCCAAGCATGACAGAAAGTGTTGTTGAAAATCAAGCCTCCACTCATTGAAGGAATACATATTGAAATCTTTCAACAAAATGCTACAGCTTGGGAAGTATACGTTCATCTACGCCAAGACATTTGGAAGACAACTACCTGGCCAACTGATTGGAAGAGAACCAAATTACGCTCACTCACAGAAATGTGATCCAATGGAATATGGAATTCATTGGAAAATATTATTCCTTTCACACGCAGGAAAAATGTTGCTGTAGGGAATCTGAAACCTATCGTACCATGCATCAACAGGGAACTGCCCGAAAATCAAGCTTGATTTAGAAGAGGATATGGAACTAAGGATATCATTCCTGTTCTCAGATGGATCTTGGTTAAAGCAGAGAATACTAAAAATATGTTACTTGTACTTCCTTGATGAAGCAAAGACTTTCAACTGTGTGAATCATGCCAAGCTACAGATAACATTGTGAAGAATGGGTATTCCAGAACTCTTGACTGTGCTCACTAGGAACATCAATCTAGGCCAAGAGGCAGTTGTTTGAAAGAATGAGGGGATACTGACCATTTTAAAGTCAGGAAAGGGTTGCATTCTTTGACCATATGTATTCAATCTGTATGCTGTGCAAATAATCTGAGAAACTGGGTTATATGAAGAAGA
>NW_006411962.1:5128-5669 GCF_000296735.1 Chrysochloris asiatica
CAGGGAAGGAGGGATCACATGATCTGGGGAGATGTGGGAGGGGTGATGAGGAAGTTGATGAAAATGGTGCTGCTGCTGTTTTAGGACCAGCACTCCCTGGCCCCTCATCATGACCGGGTTCCTGGGGCTGGGGCTGATCAGAATGGGGTGGGAGGTGATAAGACCATCAGGATGGATGTCTTGGGGCCTGAGGTGACACAGGTGGAGACCTACTTCATGTTTCTATCCCAAGCCCACTCATCACATAGGATGCTGAGTCCTAAGTGTCTCCCAGTGTCCCATTTAGAGCAGAGATTTAGGGGGAGATGGACAGAGGGTCACCAGCAGAATCAACAGTCTCCCCTGGGCCTGGTCTGAGTTTTAGCTGGCCTGAGTTGGACAGTCTCCTCGGCAGTTGTCACCGCCAGGCCACTGCTGACCCTGTGCTGACCCAGCACCTCAGAGCACCTCCTGCCATACTCAGAGGAGGTTATTTCTGTCCTTGGTCAGTAGACTTGGTCTGAGCCAGATGATGGCTCCCCCAGGCCACTCCACACAGCAC
>NW_006411962.1:7424-8546 GCF_000296735.1 Chrysochloris asiatica
GGAGCATGGGCATCTTGGGGAGCAGACATACATGCCTGGGTCTCAGAGCAGCCCCTGAGGGAATCTGAGTCCACATAGTCCCCATCCAGCTCTGCTTGACCTCTCACATATTCAGTGTCGAATGCAAGAGGTGGGGATAGAGACCTGCTCCTGATCCTGTAACCTGTCGTGAGGGCTGAGGTGCATGTGGGGCCCATGGTCCTCAGGGGCACAGTGTGGGTAGGAAGAGAGGAGATCCCGTGGGTATTGAGAGTCAGGTAGCAGGTGGGCACAGCCCCCCCTGAGGGCCTGGGCGATGAGGGCAGGATGCACTCTGCTCCTCAGTGTTATGTATTCATGGAGCGTGCTGTGCACCAGATGTGAGAGGAACACACAGAAACACCCCTCTCCCACCCCAGATAATTTACTCTCAGAGAGGGATCTGGGGACAGATAGGGACTTAATTCAGGCTTTCTGAAGAAAGAATGCTGTCCAGATCATTGATGGAGAGTATCAGGCACCTACATATCTGCTGATCTCTTACTTGGTGACCAGACCTTACATTACCAGGACAACCATAGGGGGCTGGTCAGACAGAGGGAACCAACCACATACAGAGCTGCCCTGGGAGGACTGTCTGACAGTAATGCCAGTTCTCTGACCTTGATTTTCATTCCAAACCCCCAGAGCCATGACCTACATCCTGGGCACCTGGTTGAACACCTACCAGGAAGATTTTGTTCAGCTCCCGGACTTCACCACACTGAAGATACTGTCCAAGTTCCTCAGGATAAACATGCCAAGATCAGAGCTGGAGTGCAGTGTGAACATCCTTAAGGCCCAGCTCCATGTCCTGGAGGACACTGAACCAGAGATGGACGGTGAGGAGGGCTGGCTTTGCATGCTTCTGAGCTGTGAGAGGGGCATGGCGTAACAGCACACAGGGAGGAGCCCAGAGATGGGGTCAGGTCAGAGCTCAGAGTAATCTCATATTCCACCACTGGTGGGACACTCTCTGGGAAGATCTGCTGGGATGGAAAACTTGGGAATGGGCTTCATGGTGATGGAGTGTCTTCAGTTGTTGGAAAGGCATGAGGAAAGACAGTCATGGGGTCCACCTTTCTTCCCTTGCAGCTCCAGAGC
>NW_006411963.1:0-465 GCF_000296735.1 Chrysochloris asiatica
TTTTTCCATCCTTTGACTTTTGATCTGTTTTTGTTTCTGTATGTGAGATGTGTCTCTTGCAGAAAGCATATTGACGGATCTTGTTTTCTTATCCATTCTGCCAGCTTCTATCTCTTAACTGGTACATTTAATCTGTTTACATTCAGTGTAATTATCGACATGTATGGATTAATAACTATTATTGATCGTTTGGACCTCTTTCTGTAGGTTTTGAATTGTTTCCTGTCTTATTTATTGTATCTATCTTATTTGATTGTTCCTGTAGCGCTTTCCTGACCTCTTCCTTATTTTTCTCAACTTCACTGTAAAGTGTTTGGAAACATTTTATAATCATTTTTCTGAATTCCTTCTCAGGCATTTCCAAGGCCTGCCCTCCTTCCAGAATATAGTCCAGGTTTACCTCTAGGTCATTTGTCTTAGAAATTTTGTCTTGTTTCTGGACATGTGCTGATATGGTCATCTGCT
>NW_006411963.1:1251-5347 GCF_000296735.1 Chrysochloris asiatica
TCTGTGCGCATGCATGGCAGAAGAACCCACCAGTGGTGCAGGTCGGGGGTGTCCACCCGCTCAGGCACCCCCTCTAGTCACCAGAATGGAGGTGTGCAAACAGTGGGGGGGCCAATGAATGGATGCCCAAAAAAAGAAAATCAGAACAAAGCAAAACCGACAAAGTTTATTTTTCACCTTTGCTCCAAGGTTCCCTTGGCGTTTTTCCATGGCGTGCCTGCTCCCCTGCCTGGTCTTGCCATTTGGTCTCGCCCAAGTTGTTGGCTCTAGGCCTCCGAGCCCGGCAGTTTCAAAAGTACGTGATTTCTTACTTTTTCTACAAGTTCCACTAGCTATAAGCTTTCAAACCTTGTAAATATTCCTATCTCTGTGGTTCCAAGTTTTGGAGCTCTGCCCTGGATCTGCTTTGCCTGGTATTCTGTGGTATTGCTGATGGCGAACCTCACTGCACCTCCACCCTAGCCGCCATCAAACCCTGCCTCCACGGTCCTCTCTTTGCTGTGCTTTTAATGGAAGCAGATTGGCAGGTATTTTCTTCCACTGTTCCTTCCATTGGGTGGGTTCAAGCCACCAACTTTTATCAGTTGAACAAATAGTTTTTGCCACCTAGGGAGATTTTCACTACTCATAGTTAATGAAATTTCTGAAGTTTGCCTTTCACACATGGGGCCAAATAGGTCCCAAGGGCACACGGGACCATATTCTCATACATCTTTTTAAGGCAAACATTAGTTAATGGGACTGAGTGGGTACGGGTGAACTGGGAACCCACAAAGTTTGTGGAATATTGGTGCACTGGATATAGCTCAAGTGTACTGATTTTGGAAAATGGGTTGTTAGCTGAACTTCTCCCCACTCCTCTAGAATCAGGTGTTTCTGGCCAATTGTGGGTTCACTCTGCGCTCGGAGGTATAAGTTTAGCGTGTATTCCTGCCCTTCTCAGACCATCACGTCAGATGGAGCATTCGTTTTCACTGAAATGGCAGGTAATACTTGAAAGGGGTTTGAATGGAGTTAGGGGAGGACACTCTTTACATCACAGGAGCATGAACTGTGGTGTCAGTCAGTCTCAAGATTAAATCTCTGCTTTGCCCCCATTGCCCCATTGACCATGTGGATTTGCTTAAGTTACTGTCTGTCTGGTTCTGTTTTTCATGTACAAAGGGAGCATAATAATGACACCTACTTCTCTTGGGGCTATTAGAATTATTATGCAAATGAAAAACTGAGATTGGCACTTAGGTCTCTTGATAAGGAAGCCTGATGGTGCTGTGGATTAGGCATTGGGCTGCTAATCAAAAGGTCAGAGGTTCAAACCTACCAGCCGCTCTGTGGGAGAAAGATGAAGCTGTGTGCTCCCATAAAGATTAAAGTTTCAAAAAGCCTATCTAGAGTCACTATGAGTTAGAATTGACTTGACAGTAGTAGGGTTGGCATTTTGGGTTTCTCTTGGTAAGGAGCCCTGGTAAAGCAGTGATTAAGTGTTTGCTAACTGAAAGCCTGGTGGGGTAAATCCATTAGCTGCTTCCTGGGAGAAGGGGTGACAGTCTGCTTTCATAAAGATTGCTGTTGTTGTTAAGTGCCCTTGCGCTGATTTCATCTTATAGCAACCATGTCTAGCGTTTCTGAGGAGCAGCTGGTGGATTTGAACAATCGGTCTTGCAGTTCAAACTGACCTTGTGGTCCAGTGCATATTATCCTGCAGTGCTACACCAGGATTCCTCCATAAAGATTACAACCTTGAAAAGGTTGTGGGACAGTTCTGCTCTGGGATCGACTTCACAGCACACAAGAATAACAACAACTTCTCTTGGTAGTTGTTAGGGCTAAATACACACATGGAATCCTAGTCTATAATGAGCACATCATTCATATATGCCAATTCTCACCATAATTATTAAAAATGAAGATCTGTGTTTTGCTCGTTGGAATTTCTTATCTTTTAATAAAATTTCCTGGACAGTAGAAAGTCAGACAACAACAAAAGTTAGTACACTTCACTACTGGCTCAGTTACCTAACTAGTTTGTAACTTCAGAAAAAGTTGAGTGCATTGAAGGCAGATTTTAGGTGCCTGGATCACACCTGTATTTGTTTCCAGGGTTGAAGGTGGGAGTCAAGGTGCAGCGTTGTGTCTGGAGTGTCTCTCTCAGCACTGCCTTGGTCCTCCTTTCAAGAGAGGATGTGCACACATTCAAGGAAAGCATTTTCCCCATGTCCTCGGGACAGACAATATAACAGTAATAACAGAAGGTGGCCCCCAGCTGATGTTGGTACCTGCAGCAAAGGATGTACATTTGGAATGATTTACACACCCTCATTGGGTGTGTGTAATGAGAACAAGGGATGCCCTTCAATATGCCCACACTGTAATTACTTCCATTTTATGAAAAGGGTGCTTATATTGTAGCTCAGTATACAAAACTAGGTCAGCCAATAGGTCAATAGTGATGCAACGCTGAAGGGCCCTTGAAATTGTCGAAGTGGGAACAGCAATTTGAAAACCTTTTGTGAGGAAATTATTTCATTTGGGGTATGTTTTTTGTCATCTAAGTCAATGTATTTGTAAAATTTATGTTTACTATATCTTAGGGTTCTCTAGAGAAACAATCAGTGATACAGATGCATATGTGACATATACATAGTGTTAGAATTATATGTGTTGTTTATGTAGATGTTGGTTACAACTTATTGCAATCCTGTGTACAACAGAATGAATTACTTCCCAGTGCTACACCATCATCACAATCATTGCTACATTTCAGCACATGATTGCAGCCGATGTCTGTCCATGTCATTGAGGCCTTCCTCTTTTTCATTGACCCTCTACTTTACCAAGCATGATGTCCTTCTCTAGGGACTGGTCCCTTCTGGCAATATGTACAACGTACATGAGATGAAGTCTTGCCGTCCCCGCTGCTAACAAGCATTCTGGTTGTACTTCTGCCAAGACAAACTTGTTCATTCTTCTGGCAGTCCATGATATAGTCAATATTCTTCTCCAACAACATAATTCAAATGCCTCAATTCTTCTCTGGTTTTCCTTACTCATTCTCCAGCTTACACAAGCAGAGGAGGTGATTGAAAATATCATGCCTTGGATCAGATACACTTTAGTCCTCAAAGTAACATCTTTGGCTTTTAACATGTGCTTCTGATAGGTTACAGCCGTGCAAACCCTATGAAGCACAGTTCTACTCTGTACCCATCATGCATGGAATCAACTCAACAGCAACTAACGACAATATACATATACAAGGGCTTCAAAGTAAAAATGGAATGGAAAGATAATGGAAGTTTTCCATGACCATTTTGAAGATTCTTTGTGTGTGTGTGTGTGTGTGTGTGTGTGTAGCCCTGGTTGTATAGAGGATTACATGTTTGCTAACCACAAAGTCTACAGTTTGAAACCAGAAGCTGCTCCTCTGGAGAAAAACGAGCATTTCTGCTCCCATAAAGATTTGTTATTGTTGTTAAGTGTTGTTGAGTCGGTTCCAACTTATAGCACCCCTATAATCTTTGCAAGAGCAGAAAGCCTCATCTTTCTTCCATGGAGCAGCTGGTGAACTTGAACCGCCCACCTTGTGGTTTGTAGTCCATTGATTATCCTACAGAGCCACAGCCTCAAAAACCCTGCAGAGCCTTGTTATGAGTTGGACTCTACTCGATGACAGTGGGTTTAGTTTTACAGACAAATATATACACACACATACACGCTTATATATATGATGTACACACATGCTGCTGCTGTTGTTGTTAAGTGTTATCAAGTTAGTTCTGACTCATGACAACCCTGTATAAAGTTTCTGAGAAGTGGCTGGTGAGTTTTTAATTACCAACCTTGCAGCTAGCAGTCTTGTGCTTATTCTACAATGTCACACCAGGACTCTCTATCTATCTATCTATCTATCTATCTATCTATCTATCTATCTATCTATCTACGTGTGAAGAGACACACACACACATATATATGTATGTATGGTGGTGGTGGTGGTGTGCCGTGCGTGGAGTCGGTTCTGACTTAGCAACCCTGAATAGGGTTTCTGAGGCTGTAAATCTTTATGGGAGCAGAAAGCCTTATCTTTCACCCACAGAAC
>NW_006411963.1:7447-8052 GCF_000296735.1 Chrysochloris asiatica
TGCAGTTTGGACTTCCTCTCTGAGTATCATTGGCTCTTGTTCATATGGTATCTCTTGAAATGGTTGAACATTAACCATTTCCTTTTGGTAGAGTATTGGCCCTTAGAATCCCAGAAAACTGTAAGCATCACTTTTCCAGCCGATAGTTGCCTTTTGAACTGTTTTTTTGGTCGGCAATTGAGGATGTTTCCATTCCATTTATTCTCAGGCTCATAATGATGTCTCTTTACCAACCATGATTTTTTTTTTTAAAGAAACTTTTACCTTACTTTGAGTATTGGTCCAAATTTTGCAGATGTCCAAATACTTTTGTTTCTGCTCTTCTGTGAGTTGTTTCGGTACCCATCTCATACAAAGTTTCAAAATCTGTCTTTCATGGAGTATTTCATAGGCAGAGTCATGGCTGATTGGTAAAAGATTTGCCACATAATCTATTGTCACTTGTCTACTTGACAGAATCATTTCATGTGCATGTTCAGTGGTGTCATCAACTGTGGACGTGGACAGGTGTTTTAATATAACCGGGGTGCAGATAAGTTTTGAAGCACTCTCATGTGTGTGTGTGTATATATGTATATACACACACACACACACACACACACACA
>NW_006411964.1:0-9451 GCF_000296735.1 Chrysochloris asiatica
GGGTTCCTCCTCTCAGACCTGGGCAGGACGGACCTCATCTGGAAGGTCTGAGCAACCCAAGGTGTTGGGGGCTAAGTGCCCAGCACAATGTCCAACCAAAGGGTCTGATCCTATACATTGGATTTAGGGGCTGAGTTGAGAGGGATCTCCTTGAGCTCCGTCCGCATACACAGGTACTCCCCGATGACAGCCATGAGTGCAATGCACACGGCTTGGACCAGCCACCAGGTCAGCGCCGAGGGGAACCGGGAGCTGTAGAACCAGCAGCCCAGGAGGTGAAAGAAATGAACAGTGACAGTGAAATCCAGGCACTGCTTCCCTCGCCGAATGAAGTACAGCAAGCCCAGGGCACTGTGGGGAGAGGACAGCAGCGACATGTCACTGGGTTCTCCTGGCTCTAGATTAGCTTAGTGGGGGAGTGGGGACAATTAGAAGGCCAGCATAGTGATCAGAAGCGAGCGAGACAAGTGTGAAGTGAGGGCTTCGGTACTAAATGCCAAGACGAACTGGCGGATATATCAAGAGTGGATCAGGCTGGGTAGAAGTAAAAAGTACAATGGTAATTGTCACTCATGGGGTCCTAGGGACTTTGTGGTACTCTGACGCATTCATATTCCATCTCGAGTGAGGGACAGCAGTTAACTGCTCCTAGGCAAATGTTATCATGCTAGAAGGTTAGTCAACGGATCTTCCCATTTGTCAAAAAAAGTCATATCTAGATTTTTATAGGAAATATTTTGATTTTCAATTAACTGAATAATCTATATGCCATATGCAAGCTCATATGGGTAAGCCAAACAGAATGTGTCTAGGAGCCAAATTTAGGGCAAAATCAGCATGCCAGTTTTTAACCCCTAATGTACAGTCAAGAATAGTAGTAATGTGTAAGGTATTGTTGTAAATACTTCCTGTGAATTAACTCCCAGAGCCTGAGCCCTTCATCGCTGTGCTAAACTGCCTCTCAAGAAACACGACAGTAGTCATCAGTGACCTGAGAGGTGACCATCAACACCCTCAGTGTATAGATGAGTCTGGGGGCCAGAGGAGGGAAGTAACTAGGCCAATGACACACATTTCAAGATTAAAACCCAGTTCTAATTCCCAGCCCAATCCTTTCCTCACCTCCCTCCATGTTAGGAAAGTGATCGGAGATGGAAGCTGGCCCACTCGCAGCAAACACACAGTAAGAAACATTAAGACTTGTCCATTATCTTAAGCTCTAAAGTCCAAACAGCAAAGCAGGGAGCCCCAGTGGTGGAGCCAGCTGTAGAACTGGCCTCTGACACCCATGACAACCCTCCACCACTCCCCAGGAACAGAGGTCTAGCCCGTCTCATTTCCAAATTTAGGAACTGAGTCCTAGTGCTAAGATCCCACAAGTCAAATAAGCAAAACTGGTGATACTCACCAGGTAAGGGCGTTAAGGATGAAGGACATCATGGAGAGCCGGCCTGGAGGGGTTGAGAAGCCCAGGATCTGCGGGTGAATCACAAATGGAAACATGCTAGAGAAGGGGCTTCCCAGAATTCCCAGCTGCAGGCTCTCAACAGGCCTCCTGAGGAAGGAGCATTCTTCCCAGGGCACAGAACACAATGCCCCTTCATCTGTATGGCAACTTATTGCTACCTTTCCCAGGCATCCTTATGCTATCTCATTTGACCCTTGCAGCAGGAGGGGAGGCATCATCATCATTTTATAGAGGAAGAAATAAATGTGAAGCAACTTGTCCAAAGTAACACAGTAAACAGGCAGCAAGAGTAAGGTCTAGAACAGGATTTAGCAAACTATGGCCTTGTGGACATTTTTGAAAAGAAAAGTTTTATTGAAACCATATCTATTCATTTATCATCTATGGCTGCTTGGGGCAACAATAGGACAGCTCATTAGTTATAACCTAACATTTTAATTACCTCACTCCTTAAGGAAAGGTTTGCTGGCCCCTGTTCTAGGATTCAGACTGCAAGCCTCTTAATAAAGCTAGGGATTCCCACATGGCCTAGCCAGGATGACATTCCTGGCATTACCTGGCACCTGGTAAATATGCCCTTGACACAATCCTACTGAATGCCAAATGTTGTTATGTGCCGTGGAGTCGGTTCCGACTCATAGCGACCCTGTACTGGGTTTCCGAGGCTACAAATCTTTACAGGAGCAAAAAACCTCATCTTTCTCCCGCAGAACAGCTGGTAGTTTCGAACTGCTGACCTTGCGGTTCGCAGGCCAATTCATAACCACTACACTACCAGAGCTCCTTGAATGCCAAATATCTGCACTGTTATTTGCAGATGACAAAGGCCTTTGACATTTATTAACTCATCCTCAGAACCACTTCTCAAAGTCAATATTATTATGCCTTTTCTGGATAATAACTCACCCATCACCAACTTCTTAGACATCTACACCTCTCTTTGAAGTACCTTCCTATGTCTAGGTTCGGAGCCTTATAACATTTTGCTGAGTGTGACATGATAGGATTATTCTGCCCAGTTTCCAGAAGGTCGCACAAGGTAGTCTGTACCACAACTACTATGTTCGGGCTTAGACTGAACCCTATGCCTTTCTGAATCCAAACTGCAGGACCTTTGTGCAGCCAACAACCTCTCAGGCTTCGGGTCTCATTATTTTGCATAAAAGGAAAACTGGGGTTCAGAGAGGCAATAGACACCACTTGACACCACCCCCACCCCCAGTCACACAGACAGCAATTAAAACATTAAAGTAAGGACTCCAAAGTCCAGGCTGTTTCTAATGTATATTCTTATCCACCCCTGACCCTGGTGGCGCAGTGGTGGAAGCACTCATTAAAAAACGGGTTCAACCCCAGCTGCGCCACAGGAAGCATATGGGGCAGTTCTACACTGTCCTATAGGATCACTATGAGTGGAAATTGACTTGAGGGGTAATGGGTCCTCAATTTCTCAATTTGCCCCCGCCCCCGTATACTGGACTTAGAGAAGTGAAGTCACTTTCTCAGCCAAGGTCTCAGAAAACGTTATCAGGGTCGTCTGGGATGCCAACTGCTTTATTGTCACTTGCAGGTCCTCTCTTTTGTTTTAACCTACCTCTCTCTATCAGTCATCCCATTTTATGGATGAGGCAACTGAGGTTAATCAGAAAGGTGACATCATTTTCCCAGGGCCACAAAGTAAGCAGGTGGCTCAGAGGAGCCTAGAGCTCACTTGGTGAGGCCGGAGATCCAGCTCGTGCCAGCCAGGAAACCTACCTCGGAGTCGAACATCTGGTCCAACGAAGGACTGCTGCGCACCAGCGCGTCCACCAGCGCCAGCCACAGGCCCAGCGAGCCATAATAGACGGTCTGCATGAGGACGATCTGAGACAGGATCAGCACCGGATCCCACACGTAGCTGCGGAACTGGCCTGCCATGCTGGCCCGCGGAGCCAGGCCACTGCCCCGGCCTCTCGCTGCGCCATGGACGCAGGGCCACCCGGGCACCTGTGGACAAGTGCCGGCCTCAGCTAGACCATTGTCACCCTGGCCACCTCCATTTCATTTTTGACAATTCCAAATTTCCAAGATCATACTCATATTCCATGAACTGATTATTAATGGATTTTTTCTGTTTCTTCTCATTTTGAGTTGTTCCCCATCAGCAAATGAAGGTCCCAAAAGCTTTACTCCATTCATGTCATCAGAGTCAACTCTGCTTTGAAGGGGTAGCTCTTCCCCAACTGTATTTTGAGTGCTTTCCAACCTGAGGGACTCATCTTCTGGCACTATATATGAGAATATTCTGGTGCTCTTCATACTGTTTTCATCATCTGGCATTATATCTGACAATGTTCTGCTGCTCTTTACATTGTTTTCAGTGGCTAACCATTCAGAAGTAGTTTGCCTCTCCTTCTTGCTCATTTGTCTTCGTCTGGAAATTCTACTGAAACCTGTCCATTATGGTTGACCCTTCTGGTATTTCAAATACAGTGGGAATAGCTTCCAGAATCACCACACAAGTTGCCACAGCATAACAAAGACACAGATGAGTGGTGGTGAATATACCATGGCCTCTCAAAAACAAAGCAAAACAAAACAAAACAAAAAAACAAACCCAAAAACAAACACATCTAACTTGGAAGTATATCCATGATCCACGGTCAGAGAGAGAATGTGAAACTTCATCTTACATACTTTGAATGTGTTATCTAGAAGGACCAGTCTTTGGAGGAAGACATGCCTGGCAAAGCAGAGGTTCAGAAAAAAAGAAGAGAATTCTCAAGGACACAATTTGTTTTGAGCTCAGTGACTGCCAACGATAGACTCAAACAGAAAATATTGCAAGATCAGTGCTGCACTGGGTAGTGTTTCATCTGTTGTTTAGAGGGCTATGTGTCAGAGTTGATTGATGACACTTATCAACAAAAAGAAGAACAATTGTTAGCATATAATTGTTCATAGTATTATGATCTTGTTTATTTCTGTAGTGTTGGTTGTAATTTTTCCACTTTCACTTGTACCATAAGATATTTAGTTGTCATCTCTATTTTTGCTTCTTAGTTGTTTCTGTCAGTTTCTTTTTTTTTTTTTAGATTTTACTGACTTTTCAAAAGGCCAACTTTGGTTTTATTGATTATCTCAATTGTTTTTCCGTCCTCCATTTCTTTACCTCTGCTCTGACTTTTGTTATTTCCTTTCTCCTTTCTGCTTTGGGTTTAGCTTGCCCTTCGTTTTAATTCTGTATACTGTAAATTGATTTGAGAACTTTCTTCTTTTTTAGTATAGGCACTTACTATAAATTCCCCTCTCAGCACTGCCTTTCTTGTATCTCTTAAGTTTCAATATATTGCGATTTAATTTTCATTTGACTCTAAGTATTTCTAATTTCTCACTTGATTTAGTCCTTGACTTATTGATTGATGGTGTGCTATTCAATTTCTATGTATTTATGTATTTTTCAGTTTTCTTCCTGTTATTAATTTCTAATTTCACTCATTCTACTCAAAATATTTTGTGTGATTTAAATCTTTTAACATTTACTGAGACTTGCTTTGTGACTGAACAGGTTATTTATCTTAGAGAATCATCCGTGTATATGAGAGCTGTATATTGTGCTGTTGTTAGGAGGAGTGTTCTATGTATGTATGCTAGGTTTAAAATGTCTTTCTCATCCTCTGTATCTTTATTGAACTTTTTTTCTAGGTGTTCTGTACATTACTGTAAATGTGCTTTAAGTTCTTCAAATATTTTTGTAGAGCTGTCAACTTTTCACTTCAATTCTCTCAGTGTTTGTTTCAGGTATTTAAGGGCTCCAATGTTAGGTGGATATATGTTTCTAATTTTAAAATATTATTTATTTTAATTTTTATTGTTCATACCTATAATTTTATTGTTCATACCTATAGTTTCATGATGAGATAACCTTTTTATCATTATATAATATTCTTTGTCTCTTACAACCAATTTAGACTTAAAGTATATTTTGACTGATATAAAAGTCACCTCCTCAGCTGTGTTTTGGTTATCATTTCTATGGAATACTTTTTCTCTGTCTGTTCACTTTCAATCTATTTGTGTCCTTAAGCCTGGGATAGATCTCTTTCAGATGCATATAATTGAATCATACTTGCTTGCTTATCTATTCTGCCAGTCTCTTCCTTTTTATTGGAACATTTAGGTCATTTACATTTCCTGTAATTACCAAAAAGTGAAGACTTATTTCTGTGATTTCTTTTTGTGTGTATGTCTTATACTTTCTTATACTTTTTTTCCCCCTTATTTCATGGAAGTTGCTTTTTTGTAGTGGATATTCTTTATTTTCTTTCTTGCCTTTCTGTGTTGTTGTTTTTTTAAAGATATTTTCTTTGTGGTTATTATATTACATTTATCATCTTGCATGCATAACAAACCAATTGAACTTCCACAACATAAAAAAAATACTGTATACCTATACAATTCCTCCTCCATTTATGTTTTTATCGCACCAATTATGTTTGTATATATCATAATTTTATCTTGTATATTTACTGCTATAATGCATTAAAAGCATAGCAACTACAATAACCAACCTAAAGTACTTTAAAATGTACATTAACACTTGTCTATGAAATTAACTTCAAAGTGATCTTTTTTCCTCACCTATGTATGTTGTTGTTAAGTGCCGTTGAGTCGGTTCCGACCCATAGCGACCCTGTACAGGGTTTCCGAGGGTGTAAATCTTTACGGGAGTAGAAAGCCTGATCTTTCTCCCGCGGAGCAGCTGGTAGTTTCGAACCGCTGACCTTAAGGTTCGCAGCCCGATTCGTAACCACTATGCTACCAGAGCTCCTTTGTATAGTTTTGAGTTATTTGAGTTATTTCAGACTTTCTGCTCCCTTAAAGATTTACAGCCTCGGAAACCCTGTACAGGGTTGCTATGAGTCAGAACTGACTCCATGGCACATAACAACAACAACAACAAATGTATAGTTTTGAGTTATTAGCTAGTGTCCTTTCTTTCCCATATTATTAAGTACTAACTTTAGCATTCCTTGTAATGTAGGTCTACTTGTTACAGATCTTCTGAACTTTTGTTTATCTGGAAATGCCTTAAATTAATCTGCATTCTTGAAGGAATTTTGCTGGATTTAGTATTCTTGGTTGATAGATCTTTTCTTTCAGCACTTTAAATAAGTCATATTGTTTTCTGGCCTCCAAGGTTTCTGAGGAGGAATCAGCACTTATCTTATTTGGGATCCTTTGTATACGACTATTTATTCTCTCTTGCTGCTTTCAGGGTTTTCTCTTTATCTTCAGTTTTTGAGAGCTTGATTAAAATGTTTTTTAGTGTAGACTTCTTTGGATTTATTTTACTTGGAGTTTCTTGAGATTCTTAGATTTGTAGATATATGTCCTTTGTCATGTTGGGGAGAATTTCTGCCAGTGTTTCTTCAACTATTCGTTCTCTGTCTGTATCTTAGTTATTTACTGCTGCTAGAAATTTGGACTTCTGGTGTGGCACTGTAGGATAGGCACTGGACTGCTAACCGCAAGGTCAGTGCATTAAACCCACCAGCAGCTCCTCACAAACCTTATTCAAGTTCGCTACGAGTCAGCACTGACTTGATAGTAAATAATAACAACAACATAACAGAAATAGTACAAGTCATGATTTTAACAAACTGAATTTTTTCCTCTCATGGCTTAGGCATCTAGAAGTCCAAATTCAGGGGAGCAACTTCTTGGGGAAAGTACTTATCCTTTTTCAACAACTGTGGACTTGCTATTTCTAGGAGATCTACATGTGTCTTGGCATTAATCTACCTCCTGAGTTTAGGAGATTCTTAGTTCAGAAATCTCAGGCCCAAAGAACACATTCCTCTCCTGGATATTCTTTCTTGGGGTTAATTAGGTCCTTTTATCTCTGTACACTTACTTAATCTCTATTTTTTTTTTATCACAAAAGAGATTTACTAAGATACAACCTAGTTCAGTATATTGTACCCTGCCTTATTAATATGTATGTTGTTGTTGTGAACCGCAACATGACCAGTTGGTTCCAACTCATAGCAACTCTCTGAAGGGTTTCTGAGGAGCAGCTGGTGGGTTTGAACTGCTGACTTATGGTTCAAAGTCCAATACTGATCACACAGTGGCACATCAGGAGTCCATTTACCTCTAATTCTGCCTCATTAACGTCACAGACCACCACTTGTCTTTCAGTTTGTTGTACTATAGTGACAAGGGCATGGAAGAAATGAGGAAGTAGTAGAGCTGAATAGAAATTTCAAAGGGAGCTTAAGAAGACAGTCAAGTATTATAATGAAACACACAAAGACCCGGAGTTAGAAACTAAAAGGGTTTGTAAACTCAGCATTTCTTAACCTGAGAAAACTGAAGAAAAAAATTCAAGCCTCAATTTGAAATATTGAAAAATTCTATGGAGTCCTGGTGTGGCTCAGTAGGATAAGCACTGGACTACTAACTGTGAGGTTGGCAATTCAAACCCACCAGCTGCTGCTCAAACACATGATTCCATGTCACTTAACAACAACATGTGAAAACTATTGAATGATGCAGAAAGCATCAAGAAAAAATAGAAAGAATACAGAGTCACAGCACTAAATAGAAATGGTCAATGTTCAACCATTTCAAGAGGTAGCATATGGTCAAGAATGGATGGTACTAAAGGAACAAGTCCAAACTGCACTGAAGACATTGGCAAAAATACAAGGTTCCAGGAATTGATGGAATCCAAATTGAAATCTTTTAACAAACTGATGCAGCATTGGAGGAACTCACTTATATATGCCAAGAAATCTGGAAGACAACTACCTGATCAACCGATTGGAAGAGGTCCATATTTGAACTCATTCCAAAGAGAGTTTAATCCAATGGAATCCAGAAATCATTAAATAATGTCATTAATATCACACACAAGTGAAATTTTGCTGAAAATAATTAAAAAACGGCTGCAACAGTATATTGACAGAGAACTGCCAGAAATTCATGCTGGATTCAGAAGAAAACATGGAACTAAGGATATATATCATTGCTGACATCAGATGGATCTTTGCTAAAAGCAGAGAATACCACAATGATATTTATTTGTGTTTTATTGACTATGCAAAGGCTTTTGACCGTGTAGATTGTGACAAGCAATGAAAAGAATGGGTATTCCAGGGCACTTGATTGTTTTCATGAGGAACCTGTACAGAGACCAAAAGGCAACTGGTAGGACAGAACAAGGGTATACTGAATGGTTTAGAATACAAAAAGATGTGTACTGGGGTTGTATCCTTTCATCATCCTTATTAAATCTGTATGCTGAGCAAATAATTTGAGAAGCTGGATTATATAAAGAAAAGCATGGCATCAGAATTGGAAGAAGACTAACAACTTGCAATATGCAGATGATACCTTGCTTGCTGAAAGTGAAGATGACTTAAAATACTTACTGATGAAGATCAAGGACCACAGCCTTCATTATGGATTGCATATCAATGTAAAGAAAACAAAAATCCTCATAATTAGACCCAGTAAATCAAATCATGATAAACGAAAAAAAAAGATTGAAGTTGTCAAAGACTTCATTTTGTTTGGCTCCATAATCAACACTCATAGAAACAGCAATCAAGAAACCAAACAATGCCTTACATTAGACAAATCTGCTGCACAAGACCTCTTTAAAATATTCAAAAGCAGATAGCATTTTTAGGACTAAGATTCACTTGACCCAAGCCATGGTGTTTTGTTTTTTTTTAAAGTTTTTATTGTGAGTTGAGAGAAAGTTTACAGGGCAGATCATCATTTCTACATTCAACAAATCATACACTTTGTTTCATTACAATGGTTATAATCCCCTTCATGTACTATCAGTTAACAGTATCACTTTAGCTCTTTTTTTAAAAAAAATTTTTAAGCACCCAGGCATGTATAATAATTTATACCACCAAAGGGCACATTCTGAAAGTCTGCCTCCCGGCCACCAGCTCTCAGTTCCTCTCTTTCCATGAATCTAGA
>NW_006411965.1:0-1005 GCF_000296735.1 Chrysochloris asiatica
TAGAAAGCTTAAATATTGATGTCTTAGGCATTAGTGAGCTGAAATGGACTGGTATTGCCCATTTTGAATCTGACAACCACATGGTTTACTATGCTGGGAATGACAATTTGAAAAGAAATGGTGTTGCATTCATCGTCAAAAAGAACATATCCAGATCAATCATAAGGTACACTGCTGTCTGTGATAGGATAGTATCCATGTGCCTACAGGGAAGCCCAGTTAATACCACTATTATTCAAATTTACACATGAACCACTGAAGTAGGTGAGGATGAAATAGAAAATTCTACCAACTTCTTCAATCTGAAATTGATCAAACATGCAATAAAGATGTATTAATCATGACTGGTGCTTGGAATGCAAAAGTCAGGAGCAAAGAAAAAGGATCAGTAGTTGAAAAATATGGCCTTGGTAATAGAAATGATGTTGGAGAACGCATGATAGAATTCTGCAAAACCAATGATTTGTTCATTTCAAATACCTTCTTTAGACAGCATACACATGGACCTCACCAGATGGAATACATAGAAATCAAATTGACTACATCTATGGAAAGAGAAGATGGAAAAACTCCATATCATCAGTGAAAATAAGGCCAGGGGCAGACTGTGGAACAGACTGTCAATTACTAATTTAAACTGAAGCTGAAGAAAATGAAAACAAATCCACTGGAGCCAAAATATGACCTTGAATATATCCCACCTGAATTTACAGATAATCTAAAGAACAGATTTTATACATTAAACACTAAAGACTGAAGACCAAAAGATTTGTGGGATGACATCAAGAACTTCATACATGAAGTAAGCAAAAAGTCAATAAGAAGACAAGAAAGAAGGAAAAAGTCAAAATGGATGTCAGAAGGGACACTGAAACTTGCTCTCCAGTGCAGAGATACTAAAGCAAATGGAAGAAATGAGGAGGTACAAGAGCAAAACAGAAAATTTCAAAGATCAACTTGAGACTATGAAGGCAAATATTACAACAAAATGTGCAAAGATCTGGA
>NW_006411965.1:2524-4046 GCF_000296735.1 Chrysochloris asiatica
GAAGGACCAGTCGCTGGAGAAGGATATCGTGTTTGGTAAGGTGGAGGGTCAGAGACAAAGAGGAAGACCCCCAATAAAATGGATTGTAACAGCATCGATGGACTCAAGCGTGCCAACAGTAGTGAGTTTGGCCCATGATTGGGCAGTGTTTTGTTCTGCTGTTCATAATGTCGCTATGGGTCGATATGGCACCTAATGACAACAACAACTAATAGGATACAGATCCAATGGTTCCTGTGTTGCAACATAATCATACGTCTCACAAGATTGTAATCTTGGAGCATTTGCATTGTTTGTAAATGATATAAGACCATAAACAAGATTAAAATTCAAATCAGATCCTGTGGAAAATATTCTAGTAATTATTAACAAGGAGCAAAATGTTTGCTTCATTAAAAAATTACATACACAAATACACATAAATCACCCTTCGATCAGCATTGGTTGATTCATCGATTCTAACTCTTCTAACACTTTGAATATTCACTAAATTTGGATTTTATTTACATTTCATCACCATTGTGGATTTTTTTTAATAGTTTCCCCAAATACATATGTGAATTAAATGACTGACTGAAACTTAGACAATAGTATTATTATTATTAATCATGAGAAGCTAGCTCAATGCCTATCTCAGAAAAATATAGATAAATACCTTCAAATAAATGGATAATTATATATCAAACAAAAAATTAAACAGATTTTGAATAATTTTATTCAGTAAGAAGGCTCATTTGGTTATGATTAGCATAATAGTCTTGACAAGACAGATTTAACTATTCATTAAGATGGATTTATGTGTCTATATACTTTACATGTTGTTGTTAAGTATTGTGTAGTTGGTACTGAGTCATAGCGACACTGTATAGGGCTTCTGAGGAGCAGCTGATGGATTTGAACTAGCAACCTTGTGTTTCAGTCTAGTGCTAGTCCTATAACACTACATTATTGCTTGTTAAATTGTGGGTGCACATTAAATTTGCAATGAAAGAATAAATTAATGAAATATTCATAAATGTATGCATTGAGCAATGAAAATATCACCAATTGATTTATGAACTCATATACTTCAAACATACCATACTGATGCTGAATGTGCTGCCCAAGTGACTTAGTCATGCTGAGTTGAGAATGAACTACACATTCTCCCAGCTACTGTGAAGGTTGTTGTTAAGTGCCGTTGAGTCACCCCTACTCATAGCTACCTTGTAGAGGGTTTCCAAGGAGCAGCTGGTGAGTTCGAACTGCTGACCTTTTGGTCCAAACCAACTTTGCAATCCAGTGCTTATCCTACAGTGCCACACCAGTATTCTACTGAAAGGGTTAAGGGCCAACAAATCTTACCTTCCAAGAGGTTTCCCTTGATTGAATATAGCCAGATTACCAGAGGATGGACTAATTACCTTGGGAGAAAAGAGTCAACTGACCCTAGCCAATTACTGGTGAATCCAGGGGTGTGTTGTGATTGTTGTTATTAGATGTAGCTTCAGTATCTATTGAACCTACACAAGATACAACAAAA
>NW_006411965.1:7551-8171 GCF_000296735.1 Chrysochloris asiatica
CCTGTATCCCAGAGCTCTGTTGTTCCAAGGTTGTGCATACATCATTATTTACCTCTGGTTGTGCATACATCATTATTTACCTCTGTCCCATTTAGCCCATGCAAACCTGCCTAATTGTTCTCCCATCTGCTTTGTTCTTCCATTCCCTTCTCCCTTCTTGTATATTGCCCCCTCCCCAGCACCTAAACTATCCTGTGTCTATTCCCTGCCCTATGCTCCACCTTCCCCTCCCTCCTCTCACCCCACCTCCACATCCCAGCAACCAGCAAAGAATCCACCTCAATTTAGTATGGGTTCTTTTTCTTAGTCTTTTATAGTAGTGGTCCTATGCAGTATTTCTCCTTTTGTGACTGGCTAATTTCACTCAACATAATGTCCCCATGTTGAGTGAAAAAGAGGAAGACCCCTAATGAGATGGATTGGCCAGGTGGCATCATTGATGGACTCAAGTGTGGCAGTGGTAGTGAGTTTGGCCCAGGATAGGACATTGTTTCGTTCTGCTGTGCATGGGGTCACTATGAGTCAGTTCCGACTCGATGGCACCTGACAACAACAACAATGTCCCCATGTTATGCCAGTGGTCTTCAATATTGTTAATCCTTTCAAAGAACCAGCTTCTT
>NW_006411965.1:10965-11948 GCF_000296735.1 Chrysochloris asiatica
TCTTCTATCTTAGTGGTGTTGAGAGATTTGTCTTCCAGCTCACTGGTTCTGCCTTCTATCTCGTCCATTCTACTCCTTTGTCCCTTCAGAGTATTGTCCATTTCTGATATCCTATTATTGATTGCTTGGATGTCTTTCTGTAGTTTTTAATTGTTTCTAATGCTGTATCTATCTTATTTGATTGCTCCTGTAGTGCTTTCCTGACTTCTTCCTTATTTTTCTCAACTCCATTGTAAAGTGTTTGATATATTTTATAATCATTTTTCTGAATTCCTTCCATTGTCTGCCCTCCTTCCAGTATGGAGTCCAGGTCTACCTCTAGGTCATTTGTCTCAGACATTTTATCTTGTTTCTGGACATATGCTGATATGATCATCTGCTTTTGCTTCTTGGACATGTTTAGTGTTTATCTGTGGCCTTAATATTTAATTGAGTATGTATTTTGGTATTTTTTATGCTTTCTGATTGCCTCCAGGAAGATGAGATCAGGATGTGGGTGTCTCCCTTTTCACTCTTCTTATTGCTTAACTCAGAGTAACTTTTTCAGATGTTGTCTGCTTCCCTGGTGTATGGCAGTTGGTATTGGTTCTTGCCTGGGTTTTGGTATTTATACAGTCTGATTGTAGATTGGCTATATGGCAGCAGTTTTGACTTTTCTTGTGTAATATATGTTGAGACAGAGTCCCCCAATGGTAGAAGGTGGAGCATAAAACCAACAACAAAAACTAGACTGAATACTGCAGTCTATAATCATAGAAAAGGGAGAGGAGGGAGAGAAGAAAAAGGAAAAAACAATCTGTAGCCTAAGACAAGTATGAATTTAATGTCCTCTCTTCAGCTTCTTACTTTTAAAGCTGCCTGAGAGATTTCAAGGTGTTGATTGTTGTGCTATCCTTCAGGTTTTAATTTAACTTTTGATCTGTTTTGTTTTTAAACTCCTTTCCCCTCTCCACAGCCCTGTCTTGCCCTGTCCCATATTAAAA
>NW_006411966.1:0-678 GCF_000296735.1 Chrysochloris asiatica
CATTGTAGCTAGAACTCTGTATATGGAAATGTTGTACTACTCTGCCATGTAGCTAGGTTTCTGTATTTAGACAAGTTGGACTCAACTGCTTGTAACTAGAACTCTTTATAAGGAAATGTTGCACTACCCCGCCATGTAGGTAGCTCTCTGTATGTTGACATTTTGGACTCTTCTTCCATGTAGTTAGCTAGCTGTACATGGATATGTTGGACTGATCTCCCTAGTAGGTAGCTCTCTGTATATGAACATATTGGACTTGTCTGCCATGTAGCTAGCTCTCAGTATATAGCCAAGTTGGACTCATCTGCCATGTAGCTAGTACACTGTATATGGACATTTTAAACTACTCTGCCATGCAGCTAGCTCTCAGTGTACGGACAAGTTGGATTCATCTGCTTTGTAACTGCAGCTCTGTATATGGAAATGTTGAACTACCGTGCCATGTAGCTAACTCTTTTTATATGGACAGGTTGGAATCAGCTGCCTTTTTACTAGAACTCTGTATAATGAATTATTGCACTAACCTGCCCTGTAGCTAGCTCTCAGTGTATGGATGTTTGTACTCTTCTGCCATGTAAATAGCTTTCTGTACATGGATATATTGGACTGATCTGTCAAGGAGGTAGCTCTCTGTATATAATCATATTGGACTTGTCTGCCATGTAGCTAGCTCTCAGT
>NW_006411966.1:2558-3198 GCF_000296735.1 Chrysochloris asiatica
TATCTGTATTCCAACATGTTGGACTACTCTGCCATGTAGCCAGCTCTCTCTTTAGGAACATGTTGGACTCATCTGCCATGTAGCTAGTCCTTTATGTATACACATATTGGATTCATCTGCCATGTAGCTGCCTCTCAGTATATGGATACTTTGGACTCATTTGACATGTAGCTAGAACTCTATATAGAAATATTGCACTACTCTGCCATGTTGCTAGCTCTCTGTATATGGACATTTTGGATTTGTATGCCACGTAGCTAGCTCTCTGTACAAGGATATGTTGTACTGACCTTCCAAGAAGGTAGCTCTCTATATATGAACATATTGGACTTGTCTGCCATGTAGCTAGGTCTCAGTATATGGACATGTTGGACTCATCAGCCATGAAGCCAGCTCTCTCTGTATGAACATGTTGGACTCATATGCCTTGTAGATAGTCCTCTATATATATACATGTTGGACTCATCTGCCATGTAGCTAATTCTCAGGATATACATATGTTGGACCATCTGCCATGTAGCAAGTACCCTGTATATGTACATGTTGGACTACTCTGCCATGTCACTAGCTCTCAGTATATGCACATGTTGGACTCATATGCCATATAGCTAGAAATCTGTATATGGACATGGTGCACTAC
>NW_006411966.1:5111-5833 GCF_000296735.1 Chrysochloris asiatica
CATCTGCCTTGTAGCTATTCATTTATATATAAACATATTGGACTCATCTGCCATGTAGCTAGTTCACTATATATGGACATGTTGGACTACTCTCTCATATAGCCAGTTCTCAGTATATGGACATGTTGGACTCATCTGCCATGTCACTAGTACTCTCTATATGGATATGTTGTACTACTCTGCCGTGTAGCTAGCTCTCTGTATATGGAAACGTTGGTCTCATCTGCCATGTAGTAAGAAATCTGTATATGGAGATGTTGAACTCCTCTGCCATGTAGCTAGCTCTCTTTATATGAATATTTTGGACTCGTCTGCCATGTAGCTAGTACTCTTTGTATGGACATGTTGGGCTACTCTCGATGTCGCTAGCTCTCAGTATATGGACATGTTGGACTCATATGTCATGTAGCTAGAATTCTGTATATGGACATGGTGCACTACGCTGCCATGTAGCTACCTCTGTATATGGACATTTTGGACTTGTCTGCCATGTATCTAGTTCTTGGAATACGGACATGTTGGACATGTCTGCCATGTAGCTAGCTCTCTGTATATGGACATGTTGGACTCATCTGCCATGTAGCTAGTACTCTGCATATAGATATGTTGGACTACTCTTCCAAGTAGCTAGCTCTCAGTATTTGCACACTTTGGACTCATCTGCAATGAAGAGAGAACTCTGTATGTGGACATGTTGCACTACTCTGCCATGTAGCTACCAC
>NW_006411966.1:7113-7605 GCF_000296735.1 Chrysochloris asiatica
AGTATATGGACATGTTGGACTCATCAGCCATGTAGCCATCTCTCTCATCATGAACACGTTGGACTCATCTGCCTTGTAGGTAGCCCTCTAAATATGCACATGTTGGACTCATCTGCCATGAACCTAACTCTCAGTATATGGACGTGTTGGAGTCATCTGCCATGTAGCTAGTACTCTGTATATGGACAAGTTGGATTACTCTGTGTTGTAGCTAGCTCTCAGTATATGGACACGTTGTACTCATCTGCCATGTAGCTACAACTCTGTATTTGGATATGTGGGACTACTCTGCCATGTTGCTAGCTCTCACTATATGGACACGTTGAACTCATCTGTCATGTAGGTAGAACTCTGTATATGGAAATGTGGCATTACTCTGTGATGTTGCTAGCTCTCTGTATATGGGCATTTTGGACTCATTTGCCATGTAGCTTGCTCTCTATACATGGATATGTTGGACTGATCTGCGATATAGTTAGCTCTCTGTATATG
>NW_006411966.1:7824-8608 GCF_000296735.1 Chrysochloris asiatica
ACATGTTGTACTCATCTGCCATGTAGCTAGTTCTCTCTGTATGGACATGCTGGAGTACTCTGCCATGTAGTTAGCTCTTGGTATATGGACATGTTATACTCATCTGCCATGAAGCTAGAAATCTGTATATGGAAATGTTGCACTAATCTGCCATGTAGCTACCTCTCTGTATATGGACATTTTGGACTCATCTGCCATGTAGCTAGCTCTCTGTGCATGGTTATGTTGGATTGATCTGCCATGTAGGTAACTCTCTGTATATGAACCTAAAGGACTTGTCTGCCATGTAGCTTGGTCTCAGTATATGGAAATGTAGGACTTATCAGCCATGTAGCCATCTTTTTGTGTATAAACATGTTGAATTCATCTGCCTTGTAGCTAGCCCTCTAAATATACACATGTTGTATCATCTGCCATGTAGCTAACTTTCAGTGTATGGACGTGTTGGACTCATCTGGCTTGCAGCTAGTACTCTGTATATGGACATGTTGGATTTCTCTGCCATATATCTAGCTCTCATTATGTGGACATCTTGAACTCATCTGCCTTGTAGCTAGTCCTCTATATGTACACATGTTGGACTCATCTGCCATGTAGTTACTACTCTATATAAGGGCATGTTGGACTACTCTGCAATGTAGCTAACTCTCAGTATATGGACATGTTGGCCGCATCTGCCAAGTATATTTTACTCTGTATATGAACATGTTTGATAACTCTGCCATGTAGCTAGCTGTCTGTGCATGGATATGTTGGAATGATGTGCCATGTAGGTAGCTCTCTG
>NW_006411967.1:0-1242 GCF_000296735.1 Chrysochloris asiatica
CAAAATATCCTTGCACAGAGAGCTAGCTACATGGCAGACGAGTCCAACTTGTCTATATACAGAGAGCTAGCTATATGTCAGAGTAGTGCATCATTTCCATATTCAGAGCTCAAGCAACATGGCAGATGAGTCCAAAGTGTTCATATACTGAGAGGTAGCTCCATGGCAGAGTAGTTCAATATGTCCATATATAGGGTACCAGCTTCCAGGCTAATGAGTCCAACATATCCATATAATGAGAGCTAGCTACATGGAAGACAAGACCAGTATGTTCATATACAGAGAGCTACCTATTTGGCAGATCAGTCCAACATATCCATGTACTGAGATCTAGCTACATGGCAGACGAGTCCAAAATATACAGAGAGCTAGCTACATTGCAGGGTAGTGCAACATTTTCATATACAGAGTTCTAGCTACAAGGCAGATGTGTTCAACCTGTCCATATACTGAGAGCTAGTTACATGACAGACGAGTACAAAATGTCCATAAACACAGAGCTAGCTACTTTGCAGATCAGTACAATATGACCATGTACAGAGAGCTAGCTACATGGCAGACAAGTCCAAAATATCCATATACAGAGAAGTAGCAACATGGCAGGTTAGTGCAATATTTTCATATACAGAGTTCTAGCTACATGGAAGATGTGTCCAACGGGTCCATATATTAAGAGATACATACGAGGCAGATCAGTCCAAAATATCCATGCACAGGCAGCTAGCTACATATAAGAAGAGTCCAAAATGTTCATATACAGAAAGCTAGCTACATGGCAGGAAGTGCAACATTTCAATATACAGAGAGGTAGCAACATGGCAAAGTAGTGCATCATTTCCATATACAGAGTTCAAGCTACATGGCAGATGAGTCGACAGTGTCCATATACTGAGAGCTAACTATGTGGCAGATCAGTCAAAAAAATCCATGTAGAGAGGGAAAGCCACATGGCAGTCTAGTCCAAAATGTCCATATAGTGAGAGCTAGCTACATGGAAGGATAGTGTATCATTTCTATATACAGAGTTCTATCTACAAGGCAGATTAGTCCAACTTATCTATATACAGACAGGTAACTACATGGCAGGGTTGTGCAGTATTTCCATATACAGAGTTCTAGTTACAAGGCAGATGTTTCCAACGTGTCCGTGTACTGAGAGCTAGCTACATGGCAGAGTAGTCCAACATGTCCATATACAGAGAGCTAGCTACATAGCAGACAAGTCCAATATGTTCATATACA
>NW_006411967.1:1392-4814 GCF_000296735.1 Chrysochloris asiatica
TGTGTCTATATACTGAGAGCTATCTACATGGCAGAGTAGTCCAACATGTCCATATTCAGGGTAGTAGCTACATGACAGATGTGTCCAACTCGTCCATATACTGAGAGCCACCTACATGGCAGACAAGTCCAACATGTTCATGTACAGAGGGCTAAGTACTTGGCAGATCAGCCCAACATATCCAAGTATAGAGAACTAGCTATATGGCAGATGATGCCAAAATGTCCAAATACAGAGAGCTAGCTAGATGTCAGGGTAGTGCCACCTTTCCATATATAGAGTTCTATCTACATGGCAGATGTGTCAAAGTTGTTCATATATTGAGAGCTACCTACATGGCAGACAAGTCCAATATGTTCATATAAAGAGGTCTACCTACATGGCAGATCATTACAACATATCCATGTAAAGACAGCTATCTACATGGAAGATGACTTCAAAATGTCCAATAACAGAAATCTATCCATATAGTAGGGTAGTGCAACATTTCCACATACAGTGTTCTCGACACAAGCCAGATGAGTCCAACTTGTCTATACACAGAGAACTACCTACATGGCAGAGTAGTGCAACATTTCCATATATAGAGAGTTCTAGCTACATGGCAGATGTATCCAATGTGTCCATATATTCAGAGCTAGTTGCAATGCACAAAAGTCCAGTATGTTCATAAACAGCTACCTTCTTGGCAGATCAGTCTAACATATCCATGTACGGAGAGCTAGCTACATGGCAGACAATCTAAAATCGCCCAATAAAGAGAGCTAGCTACATGGCAGGGGAGTATAACATTTCCATATACAGAGTTCTAGCTACAAGGCAGATGAGTCCAACTTGTCTGTATACAAAGAGTTAGCTACATGGGTTGAGTAGTCCAACATTTCCACATACAGGGTTCTAGGTTCATGGCAGATGTGTCCAACGTGTCCATATACTGAGAGCTATCTAAATGGCAGACAAGTCCAATATGTTCATATACACAGAGCTAGCTACATGGCACGGTAGTGCAACATTTCCATAAACAGAGTACTAGCTACATGGCAGTTGTGTCCAACGTGTCCATATACTGAGAGCTGGCTACATGGTAGAGTAGTGCAACATGTCCATATACAGGGTACTAGCTACATCGCAGAGAAGTCCAACTTGTACATATACTGAGAGCTAGCTTCATGACAGACAAGTCCAATATGTTCATATATAGAGAGCTACCTATTTGGCAGATCAGTCCAACATATCCATGTACAGAGAGCTAGCTATTTGTCAGATGAGTCTAAAATGTCCATATACAGAGAGCTACCCACATGGCAGGGTAGTGCAACATTTCCATATACAGAGTTCTAGCTACAAGGCAGATGAGTCCAACTTGTCTATATACAGAGAGCTAACTACGTGACAGGGTATTGCAACATTTCCATATACAGAGTTCGAACTACATGGCTAGTAGAGACATGGCAGATTTTTCCAACGTGTCCATATACTGAGAGCAACCAACAGGGCAGACAAGTCCAATATGTTGATACACAGAGAGCTACCTACTTGGCAGATCAGTCCAACATATACATGCACAGAGAGTTTGTTACATGGCAGGCGAGTCCTAATTGTCCATATACAGAGAGCTAGTTACATGGCAGGGTAGTGCAACCGTTCTATATACAGAGTTCTAGCTACATGGCAGATGTGTCCAAAGTGTCCATATACTGAGAGCTAGCTACATGGCAGACAAGTGCAATATGTTCATATACATAGAGCTAACAACTTGGCAGATCAGTTCAACATATCCATGTACAGAGAGCTAGCTATATGGCAGATGAGTCCAAAATGTCCATATAGCGTGAGCTTGCTACATGGCAGGGTAGTGAAACATTTCCATATGCAGAGTTCTAGGATCAAGGCAGATGAGTCCAACTTGTCTATGTACAGAAAACTAGGTACATGACAGAGTAGTGCAACTTTTCCATATACAAAATTCTAGGTACATGGCAAATGTGTCCAACGTGTCCATATACAGAGAGCTAGCTGTATGGCAGAGTACGCCAACATGTCTATATTCAGAGTTTTAGCTACACGGTAGATGTGTACTGAGAGCTAGCTACAATTCAGAAATCTCCAGTATATTCATAAACAGATAGCTATCATCTTGGCAGATCAATGCAACATATCCAGGTACAGAGAGCTAGCTTCATGGCAGACGAGTCCAAACTTGCCAAATAAAGAGAGCTAGCTACATGGCAAGAGAGTGCAACATTTCCATATAGAGTTCTATCTTCAAGGCAGATGAGTCCTACTTGTCTATATACAGAGATCTAGCTACATGGCAGAGTAGTGCAACATTTCCATATAAAGAGTTCTAGCTACAAGGCAGATGAGTGCAACTTGTCTATATACATAGAGCTAGCTATATGGAAGAGTAGTGCAACATTTCCATATACAGAGTTCTAGCTACAAGGCAGATGAGTGTAACTTGTCTATATACATGGAGGTAGCTACATCACATACTATTGCAACATTACCACATACAGAGTTCTAGGTACATGGCAGATGTGTCCAACTTGTCCATATACTGAGAGCTAGCTACATGGCACACAAGGTCAATATGTTCACATGCAGAAAGCTACCTAATTTGCAGATCCGTCCAACATATCCATGTACAGAGATCTAGGTACATGGCAGATGAGTCCAAAATGTCCATATACAGAGAGCTAGGTACATGACATGGTACTGCAACATTTCATTATATAGAGTTTTATCTTCAAGGTAGATTAGTCCAACTTGTCTATATACAGAGAGCTAGCAACTTGGCAGAATATGCAGCATTTTCATAAACAGAGTTCTAGCTAAATGGCATATGTGTCCAACATGTCCATATACTGAGAGCTAGCTAGCTGGCAGAGTAGTACAACATGTCCATATACAGGGTACTAGCTACATGGCAGAGAAGTCCAACCTGTCCAAATATTGTGAGCGAGCTTCATTTCAGACAAATAAAATATGTTCATATACATAGAGCAACATACTTGGCACATCAGTCCAACATGTCCATGTACAGTGAGCTAGCTACATGTCAGACGAGTCAAAAATGACCATATACAGAGAGTTAGTTACATGGCATGGTAATGCAAAATTTCCATATACAGAGTTCTAACTACATGGCAGAGTAGTCCAACATGTCCATATTCAGGGTAGTAGCTACATGGTAGATGTCTCCAACGTGTCCATATACTGAGAGGAAACTACAGGGCAGACAAGTCCAACATTTTCATACACAGAGAGCTACCTAGTTGGCAGATCAGTCCAACATATCCATGTACAGAGGGCTAGTTACATGGCAGGCAAGTCCAAAATGTCCATATACAGAGAGCTAGATACAGGGCAGGGTAGTGCAAGATTTCTATATACAGAGTTCTAGCTACAAGGCAGATGAG
>NW_006411967.1:5062-5596 GCF_000296735.1 Chrysochloris asiatica
AAGGATTTACAACCTCGGAAACCCTGTACAGGGTCGCTATGGGTCGGAACCGACTCGACGGCACTTAACAACAACAACAACAACATATACATGGCAGATGTGTCCAACGTGTCCATATACTGAGAGCTAACTACTTGGCAGGTCAGTCCAAAAAATCCATGTACAGAGAGCTAGCTACATGGCAGACTGGTCCAAAATGTACATATACAGAGAGCTAGATACATGGCAGGGTAGTGCAACATTTCTATATACAGAGTTCTATCTACAAGGCAGATTAGTCCAACTTGTCTATTCACAGACAGCTAACTACTTGGCAAGAATGTGCAGTCTTTCCATATACAGAGTTCTAGCTACATGGCAGATATGTCCAACATGTCTATGTACTGAGAGCTAGCTACATGGCAGAGAAGTACTAGTCACCCATATACAGGGTACAGGCTACATCAAAGAGGAGTCCAATTTTTCCATATTCAGTGAAATAGCTACATGGCAGACAAGGCCAATATGTTTATATAGAGAGAGCTACCTACTTGG
>NW_006411967.1:8131-9268 GCF_000296735.1 Chrysochloris asiatica
TGTCCAAAGTGTTCATATACTGAGAGCTAGCTACATTGAAGAGTAGTCCAACATGTCCTTATAAAGAGTAGTAGCTACATGGCAGATGTGTCCAATGTGTCCATATACTGACAGCTAGCTACATGTCAGACGAGTCCAAAATTTCCATATATAGAGAGCTAGCTACATAGCAGGATAGTGCGACATTTCCATATACAGAGTTCTACCTTGAAGGCAGATGAGTCCAATTTGTCTATATACAGAGAGATAGCTACATGTCAGAGTAGTACAACGTTTCTATATACAGAATTCAACCTACATGGCAGATAAGTCCAAAGTGTTCACATACAGAGAGTTGCTAAATGTCAGAGTATTCCAACATGTCCATAATAAGAGTACTAGCTACATGGCAGATGTGTCCAATGGGTCCATATACTGAGAGCTAGCTACATGGCAGACAAGTCCAATATGTTCATATACAGAGAGCTACCTAATTTTCAGATCAGTCAAACATATCCATGTTCAGACACCTAGCTACATGGCAGACGAGACGAAAATGTCCTTATACAGAGAGCAATCTACATGACAGTGTAGTGCAACATTTCCATAGACAGAGTTCTAGCTACAAGGTAGATGAGTCCAACTTGTCTATATACTGAGAGCTAGCTACATGGCAGACAAGTCCAATATGTTCATGTACAGAGAGAGAACTACTTTGCAGATCAGTCCAAATTGTCACTATACAGAGAGCTAGCTACATGGCAGGGTAGTGCTGCATTTCCATAACCCGAGTTTGCGCTACAAGACTGATAGTTCCAACTTGTCTATATACAGACATCTAGCTACATGGCAGAATAGTGCAACATTTCGATATACAGGGTTCTAGCTGCATGGCAGATGTATCCAACATGTCCATAGACTGAGAGTTGCCTACATGTGAGATCAGTCCAAAATATCCATGCACAGAGAGCTTGCTATATGTCAGACAAATCCAAAATGTCCATATTCAGAGAGCTAGCTACATGGAGGTGTAGTGCATCATTTCCATATACAGAATTCAAGCTACATGGCAGATGAGTACAAAGTGTTCATATACTGAGGGCTAGCTACATGGCAGTGTAGTCCAACATGTCCATATAAAGTGTACTAACTACCTGG